>NC_084616.1:64055580-64210580 GCF_033978795.1 Nerophis ophidion
TTTGCTTACAATGGCGCTAATGGGAGCCACAATTTGGCCTATAAAGCCCTTAAAAAAACATCCGAACACCTCAACTGAGGTTTCATTTACATAATGTAAGTATGTATGTAGCAGGTACATTCATATTAACATTTGATATTTACGCATTTTGACCATTTTAAGCATACACGGCGCATTAATTTAAAAAAACGTCACAATGTTTTTTTTTTCTTCATCACTGATTATTACTCACTGCAGACTTTATAAGAGCCAAAAAATGTAAAACATAACTTACTGTACAAGATCTGCTGTCATTAGGATGCTGACTGCTGGGATGTTTATATATTCCCATTACTGTGAAGAATGACTCATAATCCTCCCAAAAAAAACTGGGTGGGGGGATAAACACTCGATGAGTAAGCATAGGGAAGTGATCACGGTGCAGCTATAAATAATTTGTCTGCGTTAGCGCTTACAATAATATCACTAATACTTAGTTAGTATTCAAGTCACAAAATGTAATTGGAGTATTGGCTGTTTTTAAATGATTATTTATCAGATTTTATGGACGAAATACAGGACTTTCCTAATTGCTCCACTGTTAGCGGACTTTTATTTACGTCTATTTACGAGTTAGAATGCATTTTAAAAAATCCACCCGTCGTCATAGCTGTCATGATTCTGAACGATTGGGAAAATTAATTAAAAAAGTGCAGTTCCCCCAAGAACTGTTGCGCTCAATATTGTGAGATGTTTAATTGTGCCTCAAGCTTTGCATCAGTGCACGTGTCAGGTGGCAAATATATCACTCACACTCTAAAATATGTTTTCTCTGAAACAAAGGGCTATGGGTACTTTAATAACAACCAGCTGCTTGTTTGGTGGCTGACTGGACTATTTTGGATGTTAATGCCAAACTAATGCTTAATACATTATATAGAATATTTATAACACACATTTATAACACATTTATGTCTACAGAGGCAGAAAATAAGAATAAAGCATAGCAAAACAAGCTAACTTGTGTAGTACCAACTTGTAGGAAATAATATTGCAGTCATTTATGAGACAGGAATAAAAATAACCTAAGAGCAACATGTGGCCTTCTAAATAGCAATGATACTAAGCCATCCATCCATCCATTTACTACCGCATTACCCTCAATACTTCTCAGACAGAAACATAAGAAATTACAATATGAACAAAGTACCTGTGTTTTCCGGACTACAGAACATACTGGTATATAAGCAGCACCCATTAGATTTTTGGGAAAATAAATAGTTTTCCATATATTAACCGCACCGGACTATAGCCACAGATATATACGTTGCTAAATGAATATTTACACGCAAAGATTATGTACATTCTCTGTGATGAGGTGGGGACTTGTCCAGGGTGTACACCGCCTTCCGCCCGATTGTAGCTGAGATAGGCACCAGCGCCCTCCGTGACCCCAAAGGGAATAAGCGGTAGGAAATGGATGGATGGATTGTGTAAATGTTTGTCTACATAACTTAACTGTTTCCTAACAGTGTCTGTAACACGGCAGTAAAACGGATGATAAAAAAACAGAAGTCATCGTCGTAGACCCACTAGCTGTGGAAGCTAGCCCTTCAATCAGCTTAACAGACTTAATAACTCAACGGTGACATTTTGGAGAATTTACTGTGAAGTTTGTGACACTCAAAAAATACAAAAAGAATGCCATTTTAGGTTAATACTATTAAATAAGTAACTATACACACTCGTAATCGGGTTGGCTTATTAGCTAATGCTAACGACTCTAGCACCATTACATTATGATAGCGTGTACAAACATACATGAAAACACTCCTGCAAACATCACACATCGGTACTTTTAAACAGTTTTAGTTATACTGTAAAAGTTACAAATGTTGCTTGGAGTTATGAATAAAGAATCCATAGGTGTAGAACGCTTTGGACGGATAGTAAATGGAAGGACTCTGCAGCACATGGAGTGGGCGAATTCGTCTAAAATATGGCGCGATAGCACAAACAATGAAACACTTTCTCAGTAAAGTAAACCCATTAATTAGCTGCTTTGTTTTAGAAGCCACAGTGTTCAAAGCGTAGGAAAAAAATAACGACCTATAGTCGGGAATTAAAAGCACGATTAATCAAAATCGAATCGATGAGGTCTTAATTAGTGCGGTAAATAAATGCAAGAGACTTTGTTTCTCTGTCATCACCGGCATTTGAGCGACAGCCATGTTCGCTAATCAGAATTGTTGAGCCTTGCATTTGTTCGTCTCTCTCTTAAAACAGGAAAGAAGACGTCTTACTTTGTACATCGTTCTCAGCACCTAAGTGCGTTTATTAAACAGTGGAATTAACTGAACAGAATGACACCTCTTGTCTGTCATTTGCAATCTTTTTCTCAACAGAGACGAGAGCGGTATGCCGCCGCCAACGCAGACACAGAACAGAGAGACTCGCGACTTGCCAGTGAAAAGTGCCGCAAACTAACACAAATTAGTCAAAAATAACTAAGATTATGAAGTCAAATATCCTGGTGTGGATTTATTTCAGTTTTAGCTTCAAATCGGATGAGTGATATGAGCCCATCAACACAGATGAATTAGTGATAATGCCTTCGTGATCACATGCTCGTAACAAAAAAAAAAGACATTGTCCAACCTAATTTTTCCAATTGGAAAAAAAAGCACTTTAGAATTTAAATGAATACAAAAAATGATATTTAAAACATCCGGAAGCTTTAGTTTTTAGCCACACAAACACACGGTGATTCCTTGTTTAAAATTCCCGGAGGTGAAGCTTTACTATGGTTCAGAGCGGTCAAGCGAACATGGTTCCCGACCACTTGTCAACCGGCAGGTTTTGATGAGAAAATTGTGATAAAAAGTCACCTATTACCGGATATCAGCTGAGCTTGCGCCGTCTATGCAGCTGCCGTCGACAAACCCCTCCGACTATTAGGTACTATTTAATCCCACTAAAACACTAACAACACAATAGAAAGATAAGGGATTTCCCAGAATTATCCTAGTAAATGTGTCTAAAAACATCTGAATCCGTCCCAATGCAATCGCCTTTTTTTAAACTTTATTTTAATTTTTAAAATTTTTTTCTAGTCCTTCGCTATCAATATCATCATATACGAATCTTTCATCTTCACTCAAATTAATGGGGAAATTGTCGTTTTCTCGGTCCGAAACGCTCTTGCTACTGGAGGCTCCCATTAAAAACAATGTGAGGACGTGAGGAGCCATCACCCTTGTGACGTCATCGTCTGCGACTTCCAGTAAAGGCAAGGCATTTTTTTTATCAGCAGCAAAAGTTGCAAACTTTATCGTCAATGTTCTCAACTAAATCCTTTCAGCAAAAATATGGCAATATTGCGAAATGATTAAGTATGACACATAGAATGGACCTGCTATCCCTGTTTGAATAAGAACATCTCATTTCAGTAGGCCTTTAAACATTACAGCCCATCGAGGGGACTACAAAGATTCAGTTCACATTACAAATGAAAGAATGTCACAAAGTGCACATTTGCACTTTATATATAAATGGTAGTGTGCTGGTTTATTCCTTCTATCTCTACTGTGAACAAAAATTAAAAAATGTTTACGTTGTGCGAAAGTTGAACAATAGTGCTAGTTTGTGGTTTTAGAATTATTTTCATTGATGAAAATATTTCATAATAAATATTTATTCGTGTCCGAAGTTGGTTTGCAAAAAGATGATAAAAGGGGTTCGACCAGACACAATGTCAGGGCAACTCTCTTTAAGCGTGTTTGTTTCACTTTTGCTTTCTCTCTCTGGAATGCTTCGATACAGCTCACGTCCCCCTCTGCTCGCTTCATTTTTCCGTGAGAGGAATGTCAAGTGGCCATCTCGATGCCTTTCTTGTGTCTGAGTTGGGGTTTGTTAGTCACCTGTGGCGCCTACTTCTTGAAGATTTCTGCTCCTTGTGGCATCTTCTCCTCACTCTCTGCACCTAATTGCCTGGCACTGAGGACAATATCCTATTTCTGAAGTGCTGCTAACTTTAAATTACTGTTATTGTGTGACCTGGCTTTCTTTTTCTTTTGTGTAAGTGATTGCTATTTTCTTGTGCGCGTGTGCAACAGGGATGACTGATGTGCGACTGTGAGGAAAAGCCGACTAGAACGGAGAAAATAAGAAGGGAAGAGTCATTTTGTGAAGAGACAACTCCCTCAAAAATTCTGGGAGTGCTGTTGCATCCAGCTGTTACTGGTTGCACGAGGCTCGGTTGCCACAGCAACGCAACCCTGCGCGCCTGCTCAAGGTCGTTCATCCAGCACTGAACTGAGCATCGTGCTGCACATACTGTAGGATGCATGCTAAAAGAGGGGAGGATAAGACAAACGGCTTCCGAGTGACCAATAGACGGCGCTTTGATGACGTGATGTTCGGTGAACACAGCACCCTCCACCTCCCCCATTGACACATACTCTTATTTTTGTCAATCAAGCAAAAAAAGATGAGGAACCCCTTGCTTTTTTGGATTGTTCTCTTCCTCCAAGAATCACTTCCATTTCTCAGAGGGCTGCAAAATCCCCTCGAGGAGCACGTCTCCCTGTTTGCTGCCACCATTAATACAGTAGGTCACCACGTGTTGCATGCAACATTAAGTCGGCCTGCTTTTGAATCCGTGACCTTTTACCGACCAAATATCAAATTATTTAATGAAGTGTCCTTAATTGTGTAATGAGAATTTACATCAAATAACTTATTGGAACCCTATTCAAGTTGTAGCAAAAGTACCGTTTTTTCAGAGTAGAAGTCCATCCGGAGTAAAAGTCGCACCTGCCGAAAATGCATAATACAGAAGGAAAAAAACATATATAAGTCGCACTGGAGTATAAGTCGCATTTTTTAGGGAAATTTATTTGATAAAACCCAACACCAAGAATATACATTTGAAAGGCAATTCAAAATAAATAAAGAATAGTGAACAACAGGCTGAATAAGTGTACATTATATGACTCATAAATAACCAACTTAGAAGGTGCCTGGTATGTTAACGTAACATATCATGGTAAGAGTCATTCAAATAACTATAACATATAGAACATGCTATACGTTTACCAAACAATCTGTCACTCATAATCGCTAAATCCAATTAAATCTTATATGTCTATTCTCTTACGTGAATAAGCTCAATAATATATTTTGATATTTTACGGTAATGTGTTAATAATTTCACACATAAGTCGCGCCTGAGTATAAATCGCACTCCCTGCCAAACTTTGAAAAAAAAAAAAACGTGACATATAGTCCGAAAAATACGGCAGTAACATTTAATCGTTTAGTGTAGATAATGTTTTTAAAAGTAGATCAACCAAGTTGGTCCTGTTCGCGGTTGCCCCAAGTAAGATCTGGTTGGTGGCGTGTAGTTTCATGTTTCTCCTTACTTTAAATTAATAGATACTTGTAAAAGGGGCCTTTTAGGGAGGTGTTGTAGCTCAAAGAATGGGCGCTCTGTGTTTTTACTCATTTTCCATTGTAAAAAAAAATCCAGACATAGTTTTATGCCTTTGAGTTGTCTTTTACGTGCCCACACACACACACACACACACACACACACACACACGCGCGCGCGAACACAAATACGTTTACAGGGCAGAAGTTTAGGTAAATGTTACCAGATGCAGCCCAGAGAAGCAGCGGCTTCAACTCTGTCTGAACCCGCCTGTTACGTGACCACCTCCTCAACTCAGTTCACCCTCGTTCTGCCTTCCCCTCCGCCACCACTCCTCGTCAATTGCTTTGCCTCCAACTTGTGCGTATACACACACACACACACACGCACACACACACTCATCACACACACTCTCCTTTGACCAGTCCCTCACTCTGCTTTCAGCCACATCACTCATTTCAGCGTAGCATGATATTGACTCCAAGGTCCACTGCGTTTGCCTCATCACCGTGATTTGGAGCAGCGTGCTGGGCCAAGTGGATTTCATCGTATTGGTCACCTTTCTGTTTCTCTTCCTGATTAACTGTGTTGCTGGTGTGGCGTCACAAAGGCCTCTGTGTCCATTTCAACTGTAGCTTGTTACCATGAATTGATTAACAAGTTGAAAAACTTATTCGGGTGTTACCATTTAGTGGTCAATTGTACGGAATATGTACTGAACTGTGCAATCTACTAATAAAAGTATCAATCAATCAATCAATAAGCAGATTGCAATATCACTTACAGGATATCCGGCAATAATTATCTACTTGACCAATTTTCTAATATT
Organism: Nerophis ophidion; assembly: GCF_033978795.1. Lineage (NCBI taxonomy): Eukaryota > Metazoa > Chordata > Actinopteri > Syngnathiformes > Syngnathidae > Nerophis > Nerophis ophidion. The sequence goes on from NC_084616.1 coordinate 64,061,820, forward strand.
TCAAAAAGAGAAAAATGTCACACCTATGGATCATGTTTTGTTTTGTCATGTTATGTTTTTGATTTTGGACAATCAGTCACGTTTTGCACTTCCTGGTTTTGTTTGTTTCCATGCCAACCTCATTAGTTTTCACCTGTCACGTCCCTGTTCTCAGCCTCACCTGTTTTCACCAATCATCACAGCTATTTAAGTCACTCTTTTTCTTGTCTTCGTCCTGGGATCTTCACACCAACTTTCATTCTCCACGCCCATGATCACCTGCCACGCACCTTGCTATTTTTGCCTCCTGGTTTTGTTGTCACAGTAAGTGTTTTGTTTTAGTTGTTTATAGTCATGCCATCGTGCTGTTTCTGTTCTTAGTTCATTCATGCCAATCGAGCAAGTGTTTTTGTTTCCTGTTTATATTTTGTAGCCAAGTTTTATACCTCCTTGTGAGCGCCCTTAGTTTGTTTATTTTTGTATTTAGAATCCCTAATAAAACATCATGTACCTTAATTCACGCCTGGCTCGTCCTGTAATCCCTCTGCGTCGAAGGAGCACACACAATCGAAGTCCAAGCCTGACAAAAAAGATGTATATTCTTAGAGATTTTTTTACGAAAAACTATGTGATTGACTATTCCTGATTCATATCTTGTAATGCCGATCATAAATACTGATCTAGTCTTACTGACACCATTTATTTTTTGGTCCCCTAGCTGAAAAACTGGCCAGCAGCTAATTATGTGTCGCAATACAATGATAAACACCTCCATTACAGCACATAAACTCCATTTTCATATAACATTATCACTGGAGGACGAGGCTAAACATGTTACACACGGGGAGCAAGCCTTTGATTGATTGATTGATTGAAACTTTTATTAGTAGATTGCACAGTTCAGTCCATATTCCGTACAATTGACCACTAAATGGTAACACCCGAATAAGTTTTTCAACTTGTTTAAGTCGGGGTCCACGTTAATACATTCATGGTACAAATATATACTCCCAACTTAATACAGTCATCACACAAGTTAATCATCATAGTATATACATTGAATTATTTACATCATTTACTATCCGGGGGTTGGGATGAGGAGCTTTGGTTGATATCAGTACTTTCGTCATCAACAATTTCATCAACAGAGTAATGGACATTGAAACAGTGTAGGTATGACTGAGTAGGATATGTACAGCGAGCAGAGAACATAGTGAGTTCAGATAGCATAAGAACAAGTATATACATTAGAAAAACATCTGATTATTTACATTAGGTTATTTACAATCCAGGGAGATGGGATGTGAATGGAGGAGGATATTAGTAAAGTGTTGAAGTCGCCTGGAAGTGTTGTTTTAGAGCGGTTTTGAAGGAGGATAGAGATACACTTACTTTTACACCTGTTGGGAGTGCATTCCACATTGATGTGGCATAGAAAGTGAATGAGTTAAGACCTTTGTTAGATCGGAATCTGGGTTTAACGTGGTTTGTGGAGCTCCCCCTGGTGTTGTGGTTATGGCGGTCATTTAACGAAGTAATTTGACATGTGCTTCGGTATCAGGGAGGTGTAGCGGATTTTATAGACTAGGCTCAGTGCAAGTTGTTTTACTCTGTCCTCTACCCTGAGCCAGCCCACTTTGGAGAAGTGGGTTGGAGTGAGGTGTGATCTGGGGTGGAGGTCTAAAAGTAACCGGACTAGCTTGTTCTGGGATGTTTGGAGTCTAGATTTGAGGGTTTTGGAGGTGCTGGGGTACCAGGAGGTGCAAGCGTAATCGAAAAAGGTTTGAATGAGAGTTCCCGATAGAATCTTTAAGGTGCTTTTGTTGACCAGAGAGGTGATTCTGTAGAGGAATCTCGTTCTTTGGTTGACCTTTTTGATTACTCTGGTTGCCATTTTATCACAGGAAAGATTGGCCTCCAGAATGAAACCTAGCCAGGAACGCTAATAGCTAAGCTAGCTTGAAACAATATCAAGACAGTAGTACTCAGTAAAGTTTAGGAATTGTAGATGGAATCATGTTGCAGCATAAAGTCAGCAGTTACTAAGAGGAAATTAACAAGTAGAATAATAGGAGTTAGAGAGAGGGATAATATATATAACAACTGTGACTGTGTCAGCATTCTCACAGTCAGTAGACGACAAGTAAAAGGAGGGCGGATCGATCCATAAAGTGACGGTAATCAATTCAAGAGTTATTAGCAAGGTATTTTAATTTTCTCAACACTTTTGTTGTCGTTTTTGTTACTGTGTACAAAGTCAAGGAATAATTCCTTAGACACCGGAGGATTTACAGGGCAATGAGTTATACATAGTAGTTTTTGATTTTGTTTAATTATTGGGTAATAACGACTTTGTTTTGCTCAGACAATTGTAAACATAATAAGGAACTAGTATGAATATTGTGTTGATATATTTACCTTACCATAAATAAATGGAACAATGTAAAGTTAAAGTTAAAGTACCAATGATTGTCACACACACACTAGGTGTGGTGAAATATGTCCTCTGCATTTGACCCATCCCTTTGATCACCCCCTGGGAAGTGAGGGGAGCAGTGGGCAGCAGCGGTGCCGCGGCCGGGAATCATTTATGGTGACATGTACAGTTAATACATGTGATCGGTATTGGCATCGGCCAATGTCACTCATAGATGATCGGAATCCGCAGCGTAAAACCCCTATCGGAACACCCTTGATTGATTGATGGAGAAGTTTATTGACATCTTAAATTTTTTTATCCATTTAATGCATTGAAAAGGCAAATGGATGGCACATAAAGCCCGGAGGCTTGTTTCCATTGTGGTCCATTAAATATCCATCACATTTGATACATTCAATAACAATGATATATACATGATGTAGAAGACAAGAATGTGCAACCATATATAAACCTGTTTGATGGTTGGAAGAGTTGCTGGGGATCAATTTTGGTTCAGATCAGGTAGAGGTTGAGCTGAGCCATGATTTTATGGCAGTTTTAAAATTTAGGAGGGAAGTTCGAATATTTTATTTTATTTTATTTTATTTTATTTTATTTTATTTTATTGTCCTGTCCAGCTTCTCAGGCAAATCATATAGTTGATGTAGATGCCCATATCGGTTGTTCAGATTTACTTTACAAAAGAGAAGTGTAGGATACTTCTCTTGTTGCCTTATTTGAATTTGACTTTATTAAATGTATTGATATTATCATTTGGTGTAGCCGGGCAGGAGCAGGAGGGGATAGAAAGAGAAAAAAAGGAAGACAGAGGGGGAAATTGTGGGGATAAGAAGGGGATTAGACAGAGAGACAAAAACAACAACAGTAAACACAACAATTACAACAAAAACAACAATAGAACAACACCAGCTCATACGATATGTACAAATATGACCGTAAAAGTGATAGCAAAGAAACAGTTAGTGAAATAGATAATAATATAGAAATGAAAATGAGCATTTTTACTCTACAATTGGAGCAATACAAATACCAATAGAAAAAGCGCTATTGATTATGAACAATACCAATAGTTTACCTCTACTATCAACAATACAGTTGATCAAATGCAACAATAAGTATACAAAATAACTAAAAAAAAAGGAATACCGAAAGATGGACGGGAAGAAAGAGATGCAAACTATATTAATCTTGTAGATTGTTATAGTAACAATAGGTTAAGCTTGGTCAGTATGCCATGTGTTACCCAGTTTACCCTAGGGCAACAACGTTGATATATGTTTGATGAAACGTGATTATGTGCATGAGTGTATGTATGAATATGTATATGGGAAGTTCAAATATTAAGGTCTGTTGGTAGTGCATTCCACAAAATAGTAGAATGCATTTTTTCCAATGAGAGTTTTGAATTTGGGAGGGACGAGGTCTTTGGAACCCCCTCTCGTGTAGTACCTCAGAGCTTCACTTACTCTGTTGAAATAGTTCGACTTGGGGACAGTTTCCCTGAGTATTTTGAATACCAGGCACATTGCAATTTGGTGTACTCTTTCCTCAACTCCAAGCCATCCTAATCCTGAGATATATTATTGCAATATTTAATGAACAATAACAGTGGGAAACTAAAAATCATCGGGCACATTCTCTTAGTTGCCAGCAGCCTTCTGCTCAGAAGCTAATGTGACTTTCTGGGAATCTCTCAGTGACACACGTCACACGTGACTCAGGAGATTTTTGCATGACGCGCTGGCTTAGGCTTCAACCAAAGTGCTGAATTACACATTGTGGATAAGGACTCAGCACAATTGCTGCCTTTAGCATGCAATTCTGTCATGCTGGCAAGTGTATAAAGAAACATTTGGCTGGATCAGCTCTTTATTGCCAGCTCGACATACCACTTTCCTTTTCCTTCTTTTTTTGCTTTCTCACAACAAACTTGTTAATCCAGTGAGATCTGAGTCGTAGTAAACAATTGTGACAGTCCCTTTGAAAGAGAGAGAGGGACCAGAATATAAATATTGATTTCATGCAATATGAGGAAAAGATGCAATGATATCTTTCTCAGGGGGCTTTTGTTTGTTTTGAGAAGATACATCCTATTTAGGTCAACAGTCTATCTACAGTATCTGTATATATATTCATCTATACTGTACATCCAGTCATTAGGTATCATGTGTTCAGTACGGATTTTAAGGAGTATTACAGCGGCATTAGTATAGCAGGGAGAAACAATTCAGAGAAATTAGCAAATTTTACCACTCAAGAGCTCAAGTTGTAGTTTTCTTTTCACTTCCTGTTCTTTTAATAAACAGCCTTTCAGAGATCATACTTATGAAAACAGCTTTTGAGTAGAAAGTTTTAAAAATGACATTATACTACTGTTATTGTTTCCAAATAAATAATGAAAATGGTTGTCTCAAAAAAAGTGTGTGTTTCTGCTAATCAAGTTGGGTTAATTGTACATTTACTATACCATCTAAAATAATTATGCATGTCAAATCGTATCCAGTGCCTTCGACAGAACTATTTGTGGCAGTGGGGGCATAATCAGGTGTGTGACCAGGTGATATCAAAATGATGCCATCATATAATTTGCATAATTGTCGCTGACATATGTACCATATTTTTTCGGACTAAAACCTGCCCTGCTATGTGAGCTGCACCACTCAATATAAGAAAAACATGTATTTCATATATTACTATACTATACTACACTATACTATACTACTTTGTGCATGATGTCACTAAGATGACTTATTAAAACAACACTAAATTAAAGTGCACTTTTTGTACAGAACGCCACTACAATAGTTTAAAACAAATAAAGTGCACTTTTGTGCATGATTTTACAAAATATATTTCAATAAGTGTAAAATAAAAATGAGCTGCATAATAGGACATCAAATCGCTCTATGGGAGGTTTCTGCGGACGTTATCTCCTTATGTTTTTGACTATTTTTTTCATACGGTGTTGTTGTGGAAATGGTTGCCTCTGCATTTTGTTGGTGTGGCACCGAATGGAGATGTTGACATGCGGAGTAATCACTCTTCATTCTCTAGCGGGTGATTTTTCAAATGATGCTACATATTAGCAGTAATGCTACTTTTTGTAGCAACGCTTTAGCACCACACTTGACAAATTTCGTCTGTCTGTTCGACATATTCCCACTTGAAGCCAAACCACCGCCAGACGATGGACAACCTTCTGTTTCTCTTGGGAATTAATTCTTCCTTCATTTGTTACCAGATTCGCACCTTCTTTCTCTCATATAACCCACTCGCACCACAGCTAACGTTACCATGCCGATACCTCTCTGCTCCGCGAGGGGGTTTATGTATGTAAGAAGGTGCGCTTACTGTCTATGAGAAGCAGAGGCAAGAAAGAGTGAGAAGAGACTGTAGTGTAATGCCAGCAGCTAAAAGCAACTGCGTGAGAATACCTACTCGAATATCACGATATAGTAATTTTCTATATCGCACAGAGACAAACCCGCGATATATCAAGTATATCGATATATTGCCTAGCCCTACCCCTATCCATGCCCCCATTGCCACAATTAATATATCTGGGCAGTTGTGTGAAGGTTGAAAACAGCCCATATAATATACACATGAAGTATGTATACTATAAAAACCACAAAAAAAAAACAATGCAATCATACAGGATAAAGGTTGGTATCCATGCCGAAAGCTTATTTCTAAGATACAATAGACCAGGGGTAGGGAACCTATGGCTCTAGAGCCAGATGTGGCTCTTTTGATGACTGCATCTGGCTCTCAGATAAATCTTAGCTGACATTGCTTAACACGATAAGTAATTAATAATTCTACCGGTAATCACAGTGTTAAAAATAACATTCAAATTATAAAACATTCTCATGCATTTTAATCCAACCATCCGTTTTCTATCGCACCTGTTCAAGATGTCGCATTAATGGTAAGAAGTATTATATTTATTATTGGTTAACTTTAGAATAACAATGTTATTAAAAAGAATAAGAGCCTTATTATACTCAAAAAATATTGGTCTGACTTAAAAATGCACGCATTTAGTTGTAATCAGTGTTAAAAAATATTACATGGCTCTCACGGAAATACATTTTGAAATATTTGGCTTTCATGGCTCTCTCAGCCAAAAAGGTTCCCGACCCCTGCAATAGACGATTACATTGACAGGCCAACGGAAATTAATTTTAACATAATCACTGTTATGTGGAAAGTTTTTGCCAGAAGAGGGCGGCATATATATATATCACTTGCAGTGTTAGAAAAATTACTTTAAAAAAAATGTAATTACAGTTACTCATTACTTTCCTGAAAAGTTCAGAATGATTTTTTAATAGATGTAATCAATGACTAGGAAAAGTATTTAATGCATTACTTTTTTTAAACTTTCATACATCTGGTGTGTGCAGTTGAGATATGTTTTATGAGAGAAGAGTGCGTCCGTGTTAGCTTTTAAAAGTAAGTGCTTGTCGTCAAGTGAAGTGTGACGTCGGTGAGGGAGAGCTATTTGGCTGTCTTAGCTCAGCATTGGTAGCCAGCATTCTGGAAGAAGATTGTTGACGACATCATCTGTTTTCACTGATAGTTAATAAAGCGGTTCAACATGTACCAATGTTTGCCTCTCTGTGTCCACAAATTTAGTATTGGAGGATTATTATTGTTGTAGGGTTCGTACGGGTGCTTAAAAACCTAGAAAATGCTTGGATTTTAATGTTGTGATTTCAAGGTCTAAAAAAATATTAAAATTTTGGGTGAAGTGCTTGTAAAATGCTTGGAAATGTTCATTATATTTCTCGGCAGTCTGACTCAATAGGCTAATTATAAAATGGGAAAAAATAAAATAAGATTCCTTAAAAATGGAAGCTACATGCTTGATCTGTTGGATTTGCACGAGCCCTTACATTAGGTTGTTGTCATACCAGAGCTGTATATATGGCTCTGTGTCGCCCCCAAGAGGACAATGGTGCATCGGTCCATCATGCCGGGAAGTTGTCGTTTTAAAGGCCTACTAAAACCCACCACGCAGTCTGATAGTTTATATACCAATGATGAAATATTAACATTGCAACACGTGCCAATACGGCTTTTTTAGTTTACTAAATTACCATTTTAAATTTCCCGGGAGTTTCGTCTTGAAAACGTCGTGTAATGATGACGTGTACGCCTGACGTCACGGGGTTTTAGGAAGTGTGAGCGCTACGCACACACACAGCTAAAAGTCGTCTGCTTTAACGGCATAATTACACAGTATTTTGGACATCTGTGTTGCTGAATCTTTTGCAATTTCTTCAATTAATGTTGGAGTTGGGGAGTTGGGAAGCTTTAGCCTTTAGCCACACAAACACACGGTGATTCCTTGTTTAAAATTCCCGTTGGTGAAAATTTACTATGGATCACAGCACGGTCAAGCGAACATGAATCCAAACCAAATGTCAACCAGCAGGTTTCGATGAGAAAATTGTGGTTAAAAAGTTAGTTCTTACCGGATAAAAGCTGAGCTTGTGCCGTCTATAGCTGCCGTCGACTCCCCTGAGACACTGCGTGTCAAAACCCGGCCGTGGACACACCCTCCCGACTATCAGGTAATATTAAACTCACTAAAACACTAGCAACACAATAGAAAGATAAGGGATTTCCCAGAATTATCCTGGTAAATGTGTATAAAAACATCGGAATACGTCCCAATGCTATCGCGTTTAGTTTTTTTTAACTCTTTTTTTTTTTCTTTTCTTTTTTTTCTAGTCCGTCGCTATCAATATCCTCAAACACGAATCCTTCACCCTCGCTCAAATTAATGGGGAAATTGTCCTTTTCTCGGTCCGAATAACTGTTTTTGTTGGAGACTCCCATTAAAATCAATGTGAATATATGAGGAGCCATTAACATGTGACGTCATCGTCTGCGACTTCCGGTAAAGGCGAGGCTTTTTCAGGAAGTACCAAAAGTGGCGAACTTCATCGTTGATTTTCTCTACTAAATCCTTTCAGCAAAAATATGGCAATATCGCGAAATGATCAAGTATGACACATAGAATGGACCTGCTATTCCTGTTCAAATAAGAAAATCTCATTTCAGTAGACCTTTAAAGAACATTGGATGGAAAATGACAAATACAAACTTTGGATAAAACGTGGAACCAAATCCACGTGTAGCCTGCTGCACAGTAGGCAAAAAGGACATCCACAATGATTCGATGTATTTTTTGCTCCATTTTTTTGGTTTTATACTTAACTTGTCTGACTACCTCAGTTGAAGCAAACAAGTTACATTTTGTCCTTTTGGTTAATCTTGCACTTTCTGTTTTGGAAATGACATGGATGTTTTTGCCACTGCTTAATTACTATTTAATGTGGTGCCTGCCGCTTACACTACTAAAGAGCTACATCCTCAAGTGAACTTGCTGGGATTGAGAAGCTGTCTTGTCCGCATTAAAAGTAGCTTTGCCACATCACATTAAATGTATTGTTAATGGCGTTATAACGTACATAAAAGTAATTAATTAGATTACTTGTTCCAGGAAAAAAAATAATGGCATTGTTACTGTATGTAACCTTGTTTTTCCTTACTCTGATTACCTGAAATCCAAATCAAACCAAAAAAATGTGTAGGAAACAATGTGTACCCTGTGGCATACGGTGTTATGTGGTGCTGCTATACGCTGTCGAGTACCTCCCTCTCTGACCTACCAAAGTTTAAAATATCCACATTTTTGCATTTAAAAGAACACAATGAATGTGGAGACAGAGATGCTGGGATGAGAGGAGGGCAACATGAGTGAACACCAATCAGAAAGAGAGATATAGGAAGAAAAGGATGAGCAAGGGGGCAGGGAGAAAATGAAAACAAGTCGTTAATAATTTACCTGCGAGACACTTCTGGGTCGACCTTTAGCTCTGGCCAGTGGTGTTCAGCAGGGAACAATGTTGTGCACAGGGCTGTCATGTTGGGAGAGTGGCATGATCCTACAGGGAGTGTGAATGAGATCCAGATCCAAAAGAGATCTGTATCATTTGATCTAAAGGTGTGGTAATCTAATGTATTTTCACTCATTTTACGTGGTCAGATGTTGTGTCTGCATGGTTAAGATGGAAAAATGTTAACTAAAGGGGAATTCATGTATTTTAGCACTAGTTGCACACAAATCAAATATGTCGATATATCAAATACCCATTTCACACAGAGATGCCCTATTGAATATTTGAACCCTCGATTTTCCGACTGTTTGAGTCTGCTAGTATAAGTATGTGTAAATCAGAGAATATTTTATCTTGGAAAAATAACTGTTTGAATAAATAATATTTTTTACTGCATTTAAAACACTTCCGTGTGGTCTACATCAGTAATTCTCAACCTTTCTTTCAGTGATGTACCCCCTGTAAACATTTTTTTTAATTCAGGTACCCCCTAATCAGAGCAAAGCATTTTTGGTTGAAAAAAAGAGATAAGTAAAATACAGCACTATGTCATCAGTTTCTGATTTATTAAATTGTATATCAGTGCAAAATATTGCTCATTTGTAGTGGTCTTTCTTGAACTATTTGGAAAAAAAGATATAAAAATAACCAAAAACGTGTCGAAAAATAAACAAGTGATTCAATTATAAATAAAGATGTCTACACATAGAAGTAATCATCAACTTAAAGTGCCCTCTTTGGGGATTGTAATAGAGATCCATCTGGATTCATTAACTTAAATTCTTAACATTTCTTCACAAAAAAAGAAATCTTTAACATCAATATTTATGGAACATGCCCACAAAAATCGGGCTGTCAACACTGAATATTGCATTGTTGCATTTCTTTTCACAGTTAATGAATTTACATTCATATTTTGTTGAAGTATTATTCAATAAATATGTATATAAAGGATTTTTGAATTGTTGCTATTTTTTAGAATATTAAAAAAAAAATCTCACGTACCCCCTGGCGTACCTTCAAGTACCCCCAGGGGTACGCGTACCCCCATTTGAGAACCACTGGTAAACATCAAGGGTTTTTAACCTTTTTGACGTAGGGGCCAAACCTTTTCCCTACGGAGGGATCCATGCAAATATTGACAATCCATTAGCAATCTTACTATTGATTTTAATCTTATTCAATAATTATATCTAACTAACTTACAGTTTGACAGGCTAAATTTTGTGGCTAATCCTCAAATGATAGAAACTTTGTGTGAATCACAAAGTTTATTATCAAGGCTGATTACACAATAAATAGTAATCAAATATACTGCAAATAAGGGACTCTTAAAAACTAATATTTACTTACAATTTCACAGTGCTAACATAAAAATATTCTAGTTAAATTAATAATGAATAATACATATGTTTCTTAAATAATCTGTCAATAAAATTAAAGTCCCAATGAAAATTCTCCACATAAGTCATAATGTTTGCGCCGAAAGGGGAACTGCACTTTTTGGGGAATTTTGTCTATCATTTACAATTGTTATGTTGGTAAAGAACACACATGTTTTTCTTTTTTTATGCATTCTAAATAGCAAATAAATGCAGTCAAAAGTTCACGCTATTTCTGTGTCAAAATTGGATGCCAAAGTTGACCAGCTCGTCGGTTTATGTCGTCATCTTTCTATCCAGGTGAGAGACATTATTTTTTATTTAGATTACACTTTTAAGGCAACACCCCTCCTTAAAGATGCTCTGTATTTTCTCAACCTGGAGAAAATTAAGCTGACATTGAACGGTTGTTCTGTGAAGTTTAAGGAAATATGGGGTTGTTTCCTAAAATATGTAAAAGAGACGGATTTCAAATTTAACCCTGATTAAAAAGTAATTGAAAGGTAGATAATTGATTAGCTTTTTTTCTGTTTTTGTGTATTTCTGCACCGTGTTGGGCACACTTCGGAATGCACAAGTTTGTGGCTTCATTTCAAGATTTCCCTATATTTATTTGACTGGTGCTTATTTTTTTTGTAGTTTATTATTTTTATGTTATTTTCTATAAAATCGTTGTGGGTTACTTGTTTGGGAGAGAGCGAAAAGAACATTTGACATGTGTTTGATTTTATTTCTGGACTGTATATGTAAAAAATCCAATAAACAAATGTTTGAAAAAAATGTAAATAAAAAATAAACTATAGAGCTCCGAGGTGTGAAAGCAGCTCACCACAGCCACTGATGTCAATAAAGCAGCACAAGGTGTTAGCTCCCTGTCATCACGGGGCCCCTAAAAATAGTTAATCTGCACTAGCGCTTACAATAACAATCTCGCTAATGTTTGGTTAATATTAAAGTCACAATATGTAAATTGTTGGCGCTTTTTGGATGTTTTTTCAGAGGGATTCATGGGTGGAATAGAGGACCTCCCATTGACTCCGTTATTAGTGGACTTTTATTTACGAGTTAGAATGCTTAAAAAATACATCTGTCGTCTTGTCTCTCACAATGGTTGGGAACAATAAGCAAAATTAAAATGAAAAAATGTGCAATTCCCCTTTTAGAAACTTCACTATGACTTTAGCTCCAGACTTTTTGTTTGTTTGAGATTGTCATTATTGCCACAAGTGGTGGGAAAGTGCACTAACACGGAGAACGGCGACACTCTATATGGACCACAACTGAGAAACAGGTTATATTTTGTGGTGGCCCTCAAAGGTTGTACATAACATGTAATAGTGGTTCTTTGGTCAAAATGTTGCAAAGATTATGTTTTACGGACCATCTTCAAGCCGCTTTCTGACGGTCTCTTCATGATGTGCCGTTTTGTGGGTGGTCATACTTAAGTGCCTGCACTTAACTGCGTCTTCTCCTCGTCAGCCTTATTGTAGTTTTTAGCGCTTCCATATGGAGTCTACTGACCAATATAAGTTAGAACAAGGCTGAAGCTTAGAGGTGACAGCTTTCGCTGCTGCTGCTCCCAAGCTCTGGAACGACCTACCTCTGAGTGTTAGACAAGCCTCCTCTCTTCCTGTTTTTAAATCTCTCTTAAAAACACACTTTTATTCCTTGGCTTTTAACACTAAGTGATATCCATCCTGCAATGGCGCCCCATTATACACCTGCTGTGAACCTGTTTTTATGAGTATTTTAAAATATTTTTTTATCATGTTCTGTTTGTGTTGTGTTGTTTGCTCGGTCCTCGTATTATCTTTTAACCTGCCCATTGTACAGCACTTTGGCTACCCCTGTGGTAAATTTTAAAGGGGAACATTATCAAAATTTCAAAAGGGTTGAAAACAATAAAAATCAGTTCCCAGTGGCTTGTTTTATTTTTCGAAGTTTTTTTCAAAATTTTACACCTCCCGAATATCCCTAAAAAATGTTTTAAAGTTCTTGATTTTCCCTATTTGCGGTGCGACTCTCCATTTCCCTGTGACGTCATACAGGGCTGCCAATACAAACAACATGGCGGTTACCACAGAAAGATATAGCGACATTAGCTCGGATTCAGACTCGGATTTCAGCGGCTTAAGCGATTCAGCAGATTACGCATGTATTGAAACAGATGGTCGGAGTATGGAGGCAGATAGCGAAAACGAAATTGAAGAAGAAATTGAAGCTATTGAACGAATAGCTATTGACGCTATTCGGCCATAGCGTGGGTGTACCTAATGAAGTGACCCATATCATGGCTGCCTTATTAGCATCGCTGGTAAAATGTGCAGACCAAACGATCAGGACTTTGGCATCTTGTGACACTGGAGCAACTTAAATCCGTCGATTGCTAAGTGTTTGTTTCGCATTAAATGTGGGTATCTAGTTTCAAATGTACATAAAGCTAGCGTAAATAGCATGTTAGCATCGATTTGTGTAGCATGTTAGCATCGATTAGCTGGCAGTCATGCTGCAACCAAATATGTCTGATTAGCACATAAGTCAACAACATCAACAAAACTCACCTTTGTGATTTCATTTACTTAATCGTTGCAAATGCATCTGCAGGTTATCCATACATCTCTGTGCCATGTCTATCTTAGCATCGCCAGTCAAATGTGCAGACACTCTGGCAAATTTAATGGGGGATTGGCGGCAGATTTCTTGCCAGTGGTGCAACTTGAATCCCTCCCTGTTAGTGTTGTTACACCCTCCGACAACACACCGACGAGGCATGATGTCTCCAAGGTTCCAAAAAATAGTTGAAAAAATGGAAAATAACAGAGCCGAGACCCGGTGTTTGTAATGTGAAAATGAATATGGCGGGTGTATTACCTCGGTGACGTCACGTTCTGACGTCATCGCTAAAAGACCGATAAAAAGAAAGGCGTTTAATTTGCCAAAATTCACCCATTTAGAGTTCGGAAATCGGTTAAAAAAAATACATGGTCTTTTTTCTGCACCACCAAGGTATATATCGACGCTTGCATAGGTTTGGTGATAATGTTCCCCTTTAAATGTGCTTTTAAATAAAGTTGATTTGATTTGATTTATATGCTATTGTATATTAGAAATGGGGACGCATGTGCATGTACAAGCCAGTCTACCCTAAAATAAGAGGATAGATAAAAAGAAAGGGACTATTGGCTACATCATGAGACTACAATGGCAGACTTGTGCAAAGATATTTGGTTAAACGTCTACAATATATGGAGATATCCACTGACGTCATAGGTCACATAACTTCACAGGACAGAGCAATTTCCAAACGGCTCGTATGAAGGAAATTTGAAGGAAGACTATAAGATTAATTACAATTATGTCCGCAATTCTTCCACGTTTTTTGATTTTAAATCCCAAATACACAAAAACAGGTACCATCAGGTAAGAAAAGTTTGTTTTGCATAATAGGAGCCCTTTAAAAGGGTCATGTCATATTATTTTCTACATTTAGAATACTTCCATGTGGTCTACATCAGGGGTTCTTAACATTTTTACCCCTAGGGCCCAACTTTTCCACTACAGAGGTGCCTGAGTCTCTTCTCAAATACAGTATTAACATTGAATTAGTAATGTCTAACCTCTTAATTTGTATCATATTCAATAATTATAGCTACTGTAACCTACGTAAAGTTTACAACTCTGTCAAATGATATGAAACCATGTGTTCATTTACAAATATTAGTTGTAATAAATTAAAAAGCAAGTACTAACCAAATGCTGAATAATGCATAAAAGGGGATTCATGAATAACTGATGAAAACACAATGATGTGCCAAAATAAACTACACTAAAAACTGTCCAAAAGATTAAAGTTCAAATGAAAATACAGCTTCACCACTTAAGTCATCATTTTTGTGCTTAAGAAACTTCTCTATGACTTTTGCTACAGACTTCTTTTGTTTGTTTGAGACAGAGCCGTGTATAAAGAGTATGGCCAACTAAAAACAGGCTACCAAGGACGGATGCCCGGATGCATGCAACTGCTGTCGTTTTGACGCTAGTTTTTCTGACAAAATAAACCAAAATGATATGTCTTTATTTCGCTCTAAACATAATCCAGTTCATCAACTTACAATAAAAAATGGTTTTATTATGTCAAAGTATAATTTTGCGACCGTAATTGATGCAATCTGCTGCTACATTCCTGCAGTGTTTCGTGACCAGCAGACATTCTAAAATGCACTCGACGGTGCGATGAACGTAAAAAAAATACACCAAACGACCCAAAAAATTACTTGTCACCCTCGTTTTGCCAAAATCTTTTCTAGCTTTGAACTAGGGCTGGGAATTTTACCTATCGTTCACAATCATAATGAAAGTCATGACGAGGAATGGAATAAAAAAAATGCATTCTAAATATTAAACAAACATAATAAAACATCACTTACTGTACAATGTTTGCTGCCATTAGGATGCCGCTTGATGGAATCTTGTTATATTACCATTTAGATGATATGACTCATAATCCTCGCAAAGAAAATGGAGGTAGAACTAAGCTTCTTTTCGTGTCGTTCTCGCCATTTCCGTTTTTCTAAATCGGATGTCAAGCTGTACCAATTTGTCGACTACGTCCTAGTTTTCTACTATTCAGGTGAGATGCATGATTTATGATCTACAATAAACTTCCACAGGCAAGGAAACAGCTGACCACTCGATGATGTAAACATAGCAACATAAACTGGTGATCACGCTGCAGCTATAAATAGTATGTCTGCGTTAGCGCTCATACTAACAATATCACTAAAACTTTGTTAAAATTCAAGTCACAAAATCTAAATGGAGTATTGTTGGCGCTTCTTAGACGTGTATTTATTGTTTTTCATGGGTGAAATAGAGGACCTCCCATTTGCTCCGCTGTAAGCGGACTTTTATTAGCGTTTATTTACAAGTTAGAATGCATTAAAAAAAAAAAGGTTGTCGTCATATCTTTCATGATGATTGTGAAAGATAGTCAAAATCCCCCAAAAAGTGCAGTTCCCCTTTAATGTCTCCCCTTTCAATGTGCAAATTGACAAGTTTAGATCAAGGGTGTCAGACATGCGGCCCGCAAGACGTTATTTTGTGGCCCCCACCTTAACATGAAAATTTAATGTTAGTGTGGCCCGTGAGTTTTGTATGGATGGCGCTTGCAACGTTATGTGCTCCAGACAGAGAAAATTTTTGTAATGTGGGTTCAAAATGGCTCTTTCAACGTTCTGGGTTGCCTACCCCTGCGTTAGTGGAAGAGCGGCAAATGAGTGAAAGCGACAGAGACGTTGCCATGGAGACATCTGTCCGTCAGTTTTAACAGTCCCCAATAACCTGGACCAATTCAAACCGTTATTTGTTTTTTGTTGTTGTTTAATTTGCATTACCTCACACAATGAACACTACACATATTTGTATATGATGCCGGATAACACTCCGGGAGCCGTCACTTTTTTGCGCTCGCCATCCGGGTACTTTCCCGGCTATTATCCGCCAACCGCCGTGTTGCTGTTGGGAGGAAAAGCGGAGCAACACACATTGCGAAATAGAACATTATTCTCCTTGTGTCGGTTAAATACAAATATATTTCACAACCACAAGCATGTCTTTTTCAAAGCCTGCAGTGAAGAGAAAGGTTAGTAGTGAGCAAAGACAATTCCAGGCAAAGTGGGGAATGCAATATTTCTTTGTTGAGCACAGGGGAACTCCGACGTGTCTTATTTGCACAGAGAAAGTTGGGGTGCACAAGGGATTCTATGTGAAACGTCATCATACAAATAGACATGCTGAGGAGTATGCATAAATAATTTTTAAGAAATCTTTTCTTGCACCCCAGCCTCACCCAGACTCTACGTTCAGTGGCCACCAGGTAAATTGAGTTTGAGACCCCTGGTTTAGATGCTCAGACAGCAATGTGTTTATAAAAGTTCAGGTTGGTGTATGTCATTTCTTAAAGGGGAAAGACGTTAATGCCTTTTGTTTTCATGTTCACATTTAAGCGAGGGAGCTGGCGCCAGTCAGTCCGTGAGTTTCTACTGTTACAGTTTCTACTGTTACCAAATAATGCTATTTGGTAACAGTAGAAAAGAGCATCAGACACGAATACAAATAGATGGAATAGATATCGAAAGGGTAAAAGAAACCAGATTTTTGGGAGTATTAATAGATGATAAAAGGAACTGGAAATCTCATATACAAAACATACAACATAAGGTGGCAAAAAATATTTCAATAATGAATAAAGCAAAATACGTCCTGGGCCAAAAATCACTTTATATTCTCTACTGCTCGCTAGTGTTACCATATCTGAGTTATTGTGCAGAAATATGGGGAAACAACTACAAATGTGCGCTACATTCGTTAACTGTGTTACAAAAAAGATCAATTAGAATAATACACAATGTTGGATATAGAGAACATACAAACCCTTTATTTATTGAGTCAAAAATATTAAAGCTCGATGACTTGATAAAATTGCAAACAGCTAAATTGATGTACAAAGTAAATTATAACCTGCTACCAAAGAATGTACAACAATTCTTCTCAACTAAAGAGGAGAAATATAACCTTAGAGGAAAATCTAACTTAAAACATTTGTATGCACGTACAACACTTAAAACTTTTAGCATATCAGTATGTGGAATTAAACTATGGAATGGATTAAGTAAAGAAGTTAAACATTGTACTGATATGACCCAGTTTAAGAGGATGTTTAAATTGATAGTGCTTACAAAGTACAAAGAAGAAGTATTATGAGAAACACTTTCAAACTTATTGAAAATAAGATATTCTTCATCTTAGTATGTTAATAATGACTGAAATAATTAAGTACATGTTAGAAAACTGCTGTGTTAATCACTCATAGATGTCATTTTGCTATTTTGATATTTTGCTGTAAAGAAGGTCAGTGAATGAATGTATATATTTGTGGGCGCTCTGAAGTGGAAAAGGGGTAGGATTAAATAAGCTTTGCTTCTTCCTGCTCCTTTTCGGACATGATGTATTGTGTATTGTGAAATGATGAATTTAACTGATGTATAATGTTGTATGTATGTCATGTTCGAAATAAACTAAGAAAAGAAAAGAAAGAAAGAGCTTATCAAAGTGCAGTTATCAATCGCGGTTTTTTGATCATTTTAATCTAAAGGGGTAATACTAATACTGCAGTTATCATTAATACCTTTTATAGTTATCCCTGTTTTATTAATATCTCCGCAATGCCTCCATGGATAGATATAACATTTTGAGGAACATATGGAAATCCCAAAATAGTCAGCATCATGTACCAACAGGTAAACAAAGTTGGTTTTGCATACAAGGACCTTTATAAGGGCTCAACATTACTAAGCCATTTAAGCCCATGAGGAGTGTATACAACTGTATCATTTACAGTTTGCCCTAACCCTGCCTGTACACCTCTCACTGTAACTACTAGTATGTACTGTAGTGCTGTGCGTGGTCTACCACTAAAAAGTCAATCCCAGGGGTCACTATAGCAATGTCAGACATTCTTTATAATCCAAGCCGATGTGCCGTCACCATGATTTTGAATCATCCCTGTACTGTTATGTTGTATTAATTTGAGACCACTACCCATTTAACCTTTGTAGTCACACGCTTCAGCTGCACAAAGAGGTGAAATACAGCCCAATGATTTCAGAGGGAGGGCAACTTGTTGCAGTGAGATTTTGTTACCATGGCAAACAATGTGCAGTGTTTGTTTTAGTGTGCTGAGCGTTCCTATTTACCCACAAAACAAACAGATGCAGGAGAATGGTAAAGATGGGTGTTGGGAAAGAGTCAGTTTCGCTCTACTTTTTGTATGCGAGGAGGAAGATGGGATGTGTCCGCGGTTGTTGCATCACTTTAAAGCTACAGAAGAATGATGAACATTGGAGAGCTTCAAGTGTACATTGTCATTTGTGTCAGACTAAGGCCTCTTTCCCAAAGAAGGATGTGTGTGGCTATACTATGATAACTTTGACAATGTTTCAGCTGCAAGCATTTATTTGTGTACAGTTTGCTTTGTCCTGTGATTGACATGTAATCTTAAAGTTCTACTGAAACCCACTACTACCGACCACGCAGTCTGATAGTTTATATATCAATGATGAAATATTAACATTGCAACACATGCCAATACGGCCTTTTTAGTTGACTAAATTGCAATTTTAAATTTCCCGCGAGTTTCTTGTTGAAAACATCGCGGAATGATGACGCGTACGCGTGACATCACGTGTTGGAGGGAACATATTAGTGCAGCACCAAACACGGCTAAAAGTCGTCTCTGTTCATGGCGTAAGTATTTTGGACATCTGTGTTGCTGAATCTTTTCAATCTGTCCATTTAATAATGGAGACTATAAAGAACAAGGCTGTTGGTGGAAAGCGGTGGATTGCAGCTGTCTTTAGCACCGAGACACAGCCGGTGTTTCTTTGTTTGTTGTGAAGCAGAGCGGTCAAGCGAACATGTTTTCTCTACATCAACAAGCATGTCTTTGGATGGGAAAATTGTGATATTAAGTCTTACCGGGAAATCAGTGGATTATGGGACTTCCTCCTGCAGTAACTGTCAAAAAAGGCAGCTGTGAGCTTTGCTCCTCGGCTTCTCTCTGAGACACTGAACGTTCACCGCAGCCATCCGACCCCGAGGTATGTCTTTAGAATCTCACTAAAACACTATTAAAACAATAAGCAGATAAGGGATCTTCCAGATTTATCCTAGTAAAGGTCTACTTACATCTGAAACGCTCAAACTGCCGCCGCCCGGGGCCGTCGCTTTTTTTTTCTTCTAGTCCTTCACTATCAATATCCTAATTCACGAATCTGTCATCCTCGCTCGAATTAATGGGGAAATTGTCGCTTTCTCGGTCCGAATTGCTATTACTGCTGGTGGCTCCCATTATAAACAATGTGAATATGTGTGGAACCCTGCAACTCGTGATGTCACGCGCACATACTTCCGGTAAAGGCAGGGCTTTTCTATTAGCGACCAAAAGTTGACAACTTTATCGTTCTCTACTAAATCCTTTACGCAAAAATATGGAAATATTGCGAAATAATCAAGTATGACACATAGAATGCACCTGCTATCCATCCATTTTCTACCGCTTATTCCCTTTCGGGGTCGCTGGCGCCTATCTCAGCTACAATCGGGCGGAAGGCGGGGTACACCCTGGACAAGTCGCCACCTCATCGCAGGGCCAACACAGATAGACAGACAACATTCACACACTAGGGCCAATTTAGTGTTGCCAATCAACCTATCCCCAGGTGCATGTCTTTGGAAGTGGGAGGAAGCCGGAGTACCCGTAGGGAACCCACGCATTCACGGGGAGAACATGCAAACTCCACACAAAAAGATCCCGAGCCTGGATTTGAACCCAGGACTGTAGGACCTTCGTATTGTGAGGCAGACGCACTAACCCCACTGCCACCGTGAAGCCCATGTACCTGCAATTCCCGTTTAAATAAAAAAATGTCATTTCAGTAGGCCTTTAATTCAAGTTAGCTGGGATAGACCCGTGCTTCCCTTTGACCCTGAATATGATAAACAGCAGGTCCTAAAAGAGAACTGCAAAAAGCAGTCGTGGCTGTAAGGCATTCTTCACTTGATACTCGATCATTAAGAAAAAAGCTTGACTGATAAAAAGATTGACTTAGTAAGCCATCAGTTGCTGTCAACAGCAACCTTCAGCATCACTATCAACTGTCCCTGAGTGTCACATGGTTGCTGAGCATCGAGACATGAAAACTGGTTAGCAAAGTCGGCAAATTGAACGATTGATGGAAGCACATTGAGGCAGAAAGACTGAGACTTAAGGTGATCCGTCTATGTGAACCTCTGAAAATACTTTTATTCGTTTTTAGTGGTCAATCTTAGTGAATAAATTTAAGTTTTTGTCTCTTTGTTTTAGAAATTGATATCAAAAAGGAAAAAAGGCTAAAAAATGAAAGGTGTAAATGTCCATTCATGTCAGCAATTAAACTTCAAATGTGTGAGCTGCCACCTTACCGTGGTAGAGGAGTTTGCGTGTCCCAATGATCCTAGGAGCTATGTTGTCTGGGGGCTTTAAGCCCCCTGGTAGGGTCTCCCAAGGCAAACTGGTCCTAGGTGAGGGACCAGACAAAGAGCAGCTCGAAAACCTCTATGAAAAGTAAAAACAAAGGACCCAGATTTCCCTCGCCCGGACGCGGGTCACCGGGGTCCCCCTCTGGAGCCAGGCCCGGAAGTGGGGCACGATGGCGAGCGCCTGGTGGCCGGGCCTGTACCCATGGGGCCCGGCCGGGCACAGCCCGAAGAGGCAACGTGGGGCCCCCCTCCAATGGGCTCACCACCCATAGCAGGGGCCATAGAGGTCGGGTGCAATGTGAGCTGGGCGGCAGCCGAAGGCAGGGCACTTGGCGGTCCGATCCTCGGCTACATAAGCTAGCTCTTGGGACGTGGAACGTCACCTCACTGGGGGGGAAAGGAGCCTGAGCTAGTGCGCGAAGTAGAGAAATTCCGGCTGGATGTAGTCGGACTCACTTCGACGCACAGCAAGGGCTCTGGAACCACTTCTCTTGAAAGGGGCTGGACTCTCTTTCACTCTGGCGTGGCCGGCAGTGAGAGGCGACGGGCTGGGGTGGCAATTCTCGTTGCCCCCCAGCTTAAAGCCTGCACGTTGGAGTTCAACCCAGTGGACGAAAGGGTAGCCTCCCTCCGCCTTCGGGTGGGGGGACGGGTCCTGACTGTTGTTTGCGCTTACGCACCAAACAACAGTTCAGAGTACCCACCCTTTTTGGGTACACTCGAGGGAGTACTGGAGAGTGCTCCCCCGGGTGATTCCCTTGTTCTGCTGGGGGACTTCAACGCTCATGTTGGTAACGACAGTGAAACCTGGAGAGGCGTGATTGGGAAGAATGGTCGCCCGGATCTGAACCCGAGTGGTGTTTTGTTATTGGACTTCTGTGCTCGTCACAGTTTGTCCATAACGAACACCATGTTCAAACATAAGGGTGTCCATATGTGCACTTGGCACCAGGACACCCTAGGCTGCAGTTCCATGATCGACTTTGTAGTTGTGTCATCGGATTTGCGGCCTCATGTTTTGGACACTCGGGTAAAGAGAGGGGCGGAGCTTTCTACCGATCACCACCTGGTGGTGAGTTGGCTGCGATGGTGGGGGAGGATGCCGGACAGACCTGGCAGGCCCAAACGCATTGTGAGGGTTTGCTGGGAACGTCTGGCAGAGTCTCCTGTCAGAGAAAGTTTCAATTCCCACCTCCGGAGGAACTTTGAACATGTCACGAGGGAGGTGCTGGACATTGAGTCCGAGTGGACCACCTCTATTGTCGAGGCGGCTGATCGGAGCTGTGGCCGCAAGGTAGTTGGTGCTTGTCGTGGCGGTAATCCTAGAACCCGCTGGTGTAGCGGTGAGGGATGCCGTCAAGCTGAAGAAGGAGTCCTACCGGGTTCTTTTGGCTCATAGGACTCCAGAGGCAGTGGACAGGTACCGACAGGCCAAGCGGTGTGCAGCTTCGGCGGTCACAGAGGCAAAAACTCGGACATGGGAAGAGTTTGGGGAAGCCATGGAAAATGACTTCCGGATGGCTTCGAAGCGATTCTGGACCACCATCCGCCGCCTCAGGAAGGGGCAGCAGTGCACTGTCAACACCGTGTATGGAGCGGATGGTGTTCTGCTGACCTCAACTGCGGATGTTGTGGATAGGTGGAGGGAATACTTCGAAGACCTCCTCAATCCCACCAACACGTCTTCCTATGAGGAAGCAGTGCCTGGGGAATCTGTGGTGGACTCACCTATTTCTGGGGCTGAGGTTGCTGAGGTAGTTAAAAAGCTCCTCGGTGGCAAGGCCCCAGGGGTGGATGAGATCCGCCCGGAGTTCCTTAAGGCTCTGGATGCTGTGGGGCTGTCTTGGTTGGCAAGACTCTGCAGCATCGCGTGGACATCGGGGGCGGTACCTCTGGATTGGCAGACCGGGGTGGTTGTTCCTCTCTTTAAGAAGGGGGACCGGAGGGTGTGTTCCAACTATCGTGGGATCACACTCCTCAGCCTTCCCGGTAAGGTTTATTCAGGTGTACTGGAGAGGAGGCTACGCCGGATAGTCGAACCTCAGATTCAGGAGGAACAGTGTGGTTTTCGTCCTGGTCGTGGAACTGTGGACCAGCTCTATACTCTCGGCAGGGTTCTTGAGGGTGCATGGGAGTTTGCCCAACCAGTCTACATGTGCTTTGTGGACTTGGAGAAGGCATTCGACCGTGTCCCTCGGGAAGTCCTGTGGGGAGTGCTCAGAGAGTATGGGGTATCGGACTGTCTTATTATGGCAGTCCGATCCCTGTACGATCAGTGTCAGAGCTTGGTCCGCATTGCTGGCAGTAAGTCGGACACGTTTCCAGTGAGGGTTGGACTCCGCCAAGGTTGCCCTTTGTCACCGATTCTGTTCATAACTTTCATGGACAGAATTTCTAGGCGCAGTCAAGGCATTGAGGGGTTCCGGTTTGGTGGCCGCGGGATTAGGTCTCTGCTTTTTGCAGACGATGTGGTCCTGTTGGCTTCATCTGGCCGGGATCTTCAGCTCTCACTGGATCGGTTCGCAGCCGAGTGTGAAGCGGCCGGAATGAGAATCAGCACCTCCAAGTCCGAGTCCATGGTTCTCTCCCGGAAAAGGGTGGAGTGCCATCTCCGGGTTGGGGAGGAAACCCTGTCCCAAGTGGAGGAGTTCAAGTACCTAGGAGTCTTGTTCACGAGTGAGGGAAGAGTGGATCGTGAGATCGACGGGCGGATCGGTGCGGCGTCTTCAGTAATGCGGACGTTGTACCGATCCGTTGTGGTGAAGAAGGAGCTGAGCCGGAAGGCAAAGCTTTCAATTTACCGGTCGATCTACGTTCCCATCCTCACCTATGGTCATGAACTTTGGGTCATGACCGAAAGGATAAGATCACGGGTACAAGCGGCCGAAATGAGTTTCCTCCGCCGTGTGGCGGGGCTCTCCCTTAGAGATAGGGTGAGAAGCTCTGTCATCCGGGAGGAACTCAAAGTAAATCCGCTGCTCCTCCACATCGAGAGGAGCCAGATGAGGTGGTTCGGGCATCTAGTCAGGATGCCACCCGAACGCCTCCCGAGGGAGGTGTTTAGGGCACGTCCAACCGGTAGGAGGCCACGGGGAAGACCCAGGACACGTTGGGAAGACTATGTCTCCCGGCTGGCCTGGAAACGCCTCGGGATCCCCCGGGAAGAGCTAGACAAAGTGGCTGGGGAGAGGGAAGTCTGGGCTTCCCTGCTTAGGCTGCTGCCCCCGCGACCCGACCTCGGATAAGCGGAAGAAGATGGATGGATGGGATGGATGTGTGAAGCCAAATATCAATATAACGTCATTAAATGCAAAGTGAGATATGTTAACCCTTTGTTTATTTTAATTTTGCTGATCATGGCTGACATTTTACGAGATTTTTAATTGATGATTTTTATAAAATCTAAGCAATAAACATCAGCAATGTATTAAAATAAGGCTTGAAATATCATGGGTTGCATGTTATGAGCCTATGCCATTATATTAGTTTCACTTTGTAAATCTAAACAAACCTTTCCACGATATTAAATTTGTTTGAGTTTTTCACCCGTGCATTTTTTAAGGAGATGACAAACAATTCCTAAAAGTTTAGAAAATTTTACTAAATGTTACACTCTTACCTAATTTCTATATTTTTTATTTTGTTGAATTCTACACAAAATGTATTTCTTATATTCCTATTTAAAAAACAAACAAAAAAATTATGCTCTGTGCCTCTGAAGACCTTCTGTTGGCTTTGTAATGTCATGTTACCCCTGAACTAAACAAAATTGATGCTAATTCACTTACTGGTTATTTTTTTCCCCCACAATACCAATTGATTAGAGAATCAATAAAGAACCAAATCGTTAAGCAGAATCAAAAGTGAAATCGGAACCGGAAAAATGTCATCAATTCCCCTCCCTAACTGTGATTGATTAAAAAGTGTTGCTATTGACAGACGTTACCAGGCTGATCACCTGGCAATTTTAAACTTTATTACAAATGGAAAAAGTTATTAAGATAATATGAAATACAAGACGTCATTTACAGATCATTAAAAGCAATACTTTGGTCAAAATATAGGTCAAATTATTAACGTCTTTATCAAGGTAACAATCCACATTTTGTATCATGCATTATAATGCGGCCTACACACACGTGTATATACCGTAGCAGCAAGTACAAAATGTTTCAGGGATACAAATATTGCACGGCAACTGCTTTGCTGTTCTGCAGCTTCTTGTTTGGCTATTCTATTTCTTCTTCGAGTCTCCCTACAATAAATCTTGACACTGTTTAGTTTGACTTCTTTAATCTCTCTCTCAATCACACAAAGATGCTACTACTCTAACCGACTGTTGCCATATCCATAATTTCAGCAGTTTTGTTAAGTGATTCACAGACAGATCGTAAGGCAGTGGTCCCCAACCAGCGTGCCGCGGTAAATCAACATAAAAAACTCAACATATACATTATATATCAATATAGATCAATACAGTCTGCAGGAATACAGTCCGTAAGCACACATGATTGTATTTCTTTATTAAAAAATAACCACAACCCTCGACGTTTATCAACTGACATATTAACGAAACAAAATTGACATGAAATAGCTAGTGTATTTGTATTTACAGGTATCCATCCATCCATTTCCTACCGCTTATTCCTTTTGGGGTCGCGGGGGGCGCTGGTGCCTTTCTCTGCTACAATCAGGCGGAAGGTGGGGTACACCCTGGACAAGTCGCCACCTCATAATCATCAAATTATGTTGAAAGAAATTTTGAACTTTTCACTGTTATTGCAGTGTGTGCTTGCTGACTACAGTAACTATGGAAACTGTTGCCCATACCTCATACTCTTAATTTTAAAACAAATGACGTAGTCCATTTTTTGTGGAACATGATTGCAGGAGATGCAAGCAAATAAATAACTCTTGACCTACCAGGTCATATAGCACACTTTTTGTTTTAAATCTAACTATTTTTAATTGTGGCTGACTTAAATGTAATTAATATATAGCAAAACTGCAATAGTGCAAAAACAATGACACTGTTTCATTGCATGATAACTATTAACAGTTTTTTTTTTTTTTTTTAAGGTACCTAATAAACTACTGCACTTATTCAGAAAACATGTCATTTCATGTCTCTCAAGTAGTTACAATCTATTAGGTGGAACCATAACAAAAATGAATATTTAGCGTTTGAATAGACAAATCAAAATTACTCATATTAGGCAACATTTTCTCTGCAGGCTGAGGATGTTTGTGAATGAGGTGGCTGTTTGCGCATGTTTGTCGTACCACTCATGTATCATGATTTTGTGAGACATTTCTTACACACCCCTCCCCTCAGCCCTCAGTAAATCAGTGTTGACGAATTAAAACAGGGTTAGGGAACCTATGGCTCTATAGCCAGATGTGGCTCTTTTGATGACTGCATCTGGCTCTCAGATACATCATAGCTGACATTGCTTAACACCAGACCTGGGCAAATTAGGCCCGGGGGCCACATGCCTTATGTTTTTAATCAGGCCCACCGGACATTCCCAAATTAGTTTTTTAGATCTTTAAGATGGAAATCGTAGCTGCCATCATGATGTACAGTGATGTTTTCTAATGACCGTGAATCTTGAACTATACAAAGTAATTCAATGGTTGAAATCTGCTCTTTTGCATGATATACTAGTTACTATGGTAATATAATTGGTTACCATGCTAATCTAATTTGTTACTATGGTAATCTAAGTCACGGCAGCTCTAACGAGGGACCAAGCAGTGTGCGTGGTGAGCGTTTCCACAGAGTGTTTCCAGAGCAGTCAACCTGAAATGCGGGTGTCAGGGAAAGATGCGGAAATACATTTTTACAACAAAGTTCTAAAGCTTAGTGATATATATCAGATATATCAGATTGTAAGTGAGGTTTTTTTTCCCCCTCACTTTCATATTTTGATGTGTTTGTTGCACTTTTGTTGCGTTTTGCTTGATTGCAAAACATGTCGATCGAAAGGTGGTGTCAATATTCAGTGTTTTATCGTTCATAGTTAATATTGTAAATCCCACATTCTTTATTTTCATGTACATTCTGAGTGTCTCGTTCAGTGAAAAAAATTTAAGATTCCATTCTGTTTTTAAGAGATTCTCTCATAACTTTTTTAGCATTCAATCAGACATATTGTGAGTTTTTGTATTAGTGTTCCTAAAAATCAGATATACCGGCCCCCAGACACATTTTTTTCTCTAAATTTGGCCCCCGAGTTAAAATAATTGCCCAGGCCTGCCTAACACGATTAGTAATAAATAATTCCGCTGGTAATCAGTGTTAAAAATAACGTACAACATATAAAACAGTCTCATGCATTTTAATCCATCCATCCGTTTTCTACCGCGTCTGTTCAAGAAGTCTCATCAATAGTAAGAAGTATTTTATTTATTATTGGTTAGCTTCAGAATAAAAATGTTATAAAAAAACAAGACTTATTATACTCTAAAAATGTTGGTCTTTCTTAAAAATGCATGCATTTAGTTGTATTCAGTGTTAAAATATATTATAAGGCTCTCACGGTAACACACTTTGAAATATTTGGCTTTCATGGCTCCCTCAGCCAAAAAGGTTCCCGACCCCTGAATTAAGAGATAGACTAAATATTGTCAGAAACGAAATCCAATTATATTCAATTACGTCTTGTACACACAGTAGGTGGGATACGTTCAGAATATATCCACTCACAGTTCTTGAATAGTGTGCATTATGACAGAGGGTGGGAGTTTTTGACAAAGGTGGGCCAATTAGTGTTTTTCCTTTTGAGATGAGGAAGTTGAATTTCTCATCGGCGGCGGCAGCACCAAAACAAAAGTCAATCAATCAATCAATCAATGTTTACTTATATAGCCCTAAATCACTAGTGTCTCAAAGGGCTGCACAAACCACCACGACATCCTCGGTAGGCCCACATAAGGGCAAGGAAAACTCACACCCAGTGGGACATTGGTGACAATAATGACCCAGTGGGACGTCGGTGACAATGATGACTATGAGAACCTTAGAGAGGAGGAAAGCAATGGATGTCGAGCGGATCTAACATGATACTGTGAAAGTTCAATCCACAATGGATACAACACAGTCGCGAGAGTCCAGTCCAAAGAGGATCCAAGACACAGCAGCGAGAGTCCCGTTCACAGCGGAGCCAGCAGGAAACCATCCCAAGCGTAGGCGGACCAGCAGCGCAGAGATGTCCCCAGCCGATACACAGGCGAGCAGTACATGGCCACCGGATCGGACCGGACCCCCTCCACACGGGGGAGTGTGGATTTAACATGTTTTATTTACATTGTAATATGTGAACACAGCTATTTCATGCTATCAGCAAGCGAACCATGGATCAGGACATGGACACAACTGTAAGTTAAAGTTGTGTCGAAAAAAGCAATTAGTTGCTATTCCTGTTTAAATGGCGATGAAAACAAATTTGTAGGCTACCATTATTTGCTTTAAAATAAACTTTATCATGCTGCAAGTGTTTACATTCTTACTGGTCAGTTAACACAATGACATATATATATTTTAAAAGAACAGGAAAACGGTTGACTCCCTGTTGGTACGGTAAAACACAACTTGAAAAAAACGTTACTATGTCGATATTACGTTACTTTGTCTAGATGAGTGAAGAATGCAGAAACTTTGAGGCATGATTAAGCTGACCTAATGATGAACTAGTTTGAGAAGATTGTTATCTGTATAATTAATAAGACTACTGTACCTTTCAAATTTGTAAATATTGACCATTGTGTGTGAAGTCAGAATCAAAAATACTGCATTAATGCCTGAGGGGAAATCAAGATGTTCAGCACAATCCCATTCAAGAGCAGACAAACATTACAGCGAGACAGAACAGGATCGCTGATGGGTAGGCCACCTTCTGGCGCCCCTTAGAAAAAAGGTGAGAAACAGGTAAATGCTGGGGAGGGGAGTGACAAAAAAATAAATAAGTCTAAGCCTGGGCCTCTGGAGAGGGGGTCCAGACATAGGCCAAGGAAAAAAACCTAATACCCAGAGCACACATAAACATGTGTGTAAGCAGGGAACATCAAAGAACACAAAGGACATTAAAGGAGCAGAGCTGACGCAACCAGCCATTTGTACATAGAATAGAAAGTTTACATGAGAACAATATAAATACAGTCTATTATACAGCATTATTCACATGGGAATAATATAAATACATTATACATTTACAGTACACATACAGTCAAAAGGAACATATGCATTATACTGTCTGATGGCTGTCGGTATGAAGGGCTCCCTGTGTCGTTCTGTGTTGCATTTTGAGAGTCTGAGTCTTCCACTGAACTTGCTCATTCTCTCTGCCAGGTACGAGTGTCGTGGGTGGGAGGTGTTGTCCATAAGGGCTAGGATCTTTGTTAGACTTCTCCTCTCTGACACCACCGCCAGAGAGTCTAGCTCCACTCCCACCTTTGTTACTGGCCTTCCTTACCTGCTTTTCCAGCCTGTTTGCGACCCTGCTCTCAGTCCGCTGCCCCAGCAGGGCACGGCGTAGAAGAAAGCACCCGAAACCACCGACTCTTAGAACATCTTCAACATCTTTGTACAGACGTTGAAGGATCCTAGCCTCCTGAGTAATTAGAGGCGGGTCAGACCTTTCATGTAGAGGGCCTCAGCGTGTTTTGACCCATTCAGCTTGTTTTCGATGTCTACTCCGAGGTATTTATAATCCTCAACCATGTCCACATCGACCCCCCTGATGGAAACAGGGGTCGCTGGAGTACTCCTCCGCCTTCCCAGATCCACAACCAGCTCCTTGGTCTTTGTCACATTGGGCTGGAGGTGATTCTTTCCACACCATGTGACAAAGTCCTCCACCAGTTCCCTGTATTCCTCATCATCACCATCCTCAATACACCCCACTTTCGCAGAGTCATCGGAAAACTTCTGAAGGTGGCAGGACTCTGACTGATAATGGAAATCAGTGGTGTAGATGGTGAAGAGGAAGGGGGAGAGGACTGTGCCCTGCGGGGCCCTGGTGTTGCTGACCAGCCTGTCAGACACAGTCCTGCAGTCGCACATACTGTGGTCTGTCAGTCAGGTAATTAAAAACCTAGGACCCCAAGGGGGCCTCCACCTGCATCGTCTTTAACTTCACACTCAGTAGCCCGGGCCGTATGGCATCGAAAGCACTGGAGAAGTCAAAAAACATGACCCTCACACTGCTCGCAGGCCTGTCTAGATGGGTGTGGGCTCGGTTCAGCAGCTAGATGACCGCGTCCTCCACTCCCAGTCGGGAGGCGAACTGGAGTGGGTCCAAGTGGGGCTTGATCGTCAGGCGGAGTTGTTCCAGGACCAACCTCTCCATGGTCTTCATGATATAGGAGGTTAGAGCAACCGGCCTGTAGTCCTTCGACTTGCTGAGTCTCGTGCACTTGGGGATGGGGACCACGCATGAGGTTTTCCACAGAGTGGGGACTTTCTGCAGCCTAAAGCTCATGTTGAAGATGTGCTGAAGCACACCACACAGCTGTGGGGCGCAGGCTTTGAGCACACTGGGGCTCATACTGTCAGGACCTGCGGCCTGGCCTGTGTGTAACTTTCTTAGCTATGCATTCACCTGTTCTGCAGACAGACACACTGGTTGGATTTCAGGTGGTTGGGGAAGGGGAGAGTCGTCAAGCTGAGGGTGAGGTGTTAAGTGGGGAGAGGTAGTCATTGGAGTTGGGGGGATGTGAGGGGGGGGAGGGGTGGATTGGTTTGCTGAAGTTGTCAGGGTGCCGGCTGGCATGTCTCGGGGGGAGGGGGCAGGAGCTTTTCGGAGCTACTGTGTCAAACCTGTTTAAGTACTGGTTTAGCTCATTGGCCCTCCCTTTGTGTCCGTCCAACCCCCTATCCTCTGACGCTTTGAGGCCGGGGATGGTCTGCATACCTCTCCAAACTGCCTTCATGTTGTTGTCCTTCAGCTTCCCTTCCAGCTTCTTCCTGTAGATCTCCTTGGCCTCTCTAAGTTTGGTCTTCAGCTGCCCCTGAACTCTTTTCACCTCCTCCCTGTTACCAGCATTAAATGCCCTCTTCTTATTATTCAGTACGGCTTTGATGTCCTTGGTCACCCAATGCTTGTTGTAGCAGGTGACCGTCCTTGATGAGTCGTTTGAGTCAACACAGAAGTTGATAGTTTGTGATGCACTCTATGAGCCCGTCAATGTCCTCTCCATGAGGCTCCATGAGGACCTGCCAGTCGGTTACCTCAAAAAAGCCCTGTAGTGTCCCTTGGGCCCCCTCTGACCACCTTCTCATGTTTTTTTGGTCACAGGCTGTCTTTTGACCAGAGGCACATAATAGGGGTTGAGGTAAACAAGGTTGTGGTCTGACTGGCCCAGCTCTGTTCGCTTACAGCAGGTCCAGTATCTTACTAACTCTGGTGTGGCAGCTGACATACTGGGTGAATTTGGGTATTGATTTGTCCATAGTAGCATGGTTAAAATACCCCGACATGAGGATGAGAGATTTCGGATGCTTGGTTTGGAGTCTGGCTATGGAGCTGTTGATGACGTCACTCGCAGCTGCGGCGTTAGCAGAGGGGATGATGTATACTATCATCATGATAACATGCGGAATCTCCCTGGGAAAATAATATGGTCTGAGTCCTACAGCTAACATCTCTATATTCGGGTCACAGTTTCGCTCTTTTATTGTGATATGACCGGGATGACAATATTTTTTATTAATAAACAAAGGAAGCCCCCCTCCTTTCCCCATGCCGCTGGTTCGGTCCCGGTCAGAGCGCACAGTTTGAAACGTGTTTATAGAGACGCTACTATAAGGAACATCGCTGTGCAGCCACATCTCAGTAAAACACATTAGGCTACACTCACAATATTCTTTCTGACTACCGACAAGCACCGACAACTCATCCATTTCATTTGCCAGAGACCGCACGTTACCCAAGACGACGGAAGGAAGGTATAGTTCATATCTCCTTCTCTCCCTACTGGCTTCAGCTCTCTTCTGTCTCGAACGTCTCCCTTTCCCTCGACAGCCACGAGAACCTCCATTAGTCATTTTTAGCTCCTCCGGGATCTGGTTAGTTAGCGCTGTGTCCGGTAGCTGGATGCTAACAGCTGGTATCGCTAACAACTAGAGATGTCCGATAATGGCTTTTTCGCAGATATCCGATATTCCGATATTGTCCAACTCTTAAATTACCGATACCGATATATACAGTCGTGGAATTAACACATTATTATGCCTAATTTTGTTGCAATGCCCCGCTGGATGCATTACACAATGTAACAAGGTTTTCCAAAATAAATCAACTCAAGTTATGGCAAAAAAATGCCATTTTTTTTTATTTTAACCTGCCTCAAAACAGCAGTTTGGAATTCGGGACATGTGAGGAGGTTGAGGTGGGCGGATTTGAGGTGGGGGGATAGGGGGTAGCGAAGAGTATATATTGTAGCGTCCCGGGAGAGTTAGTGGTGCAAGGGGTTCTGGGTATTTGTTCTGTTAGTGTTTATGTTATGTTACGGTGCAGATGTTCTCCCGAAATGTGTTTGTCATTCTTGTTTGGTGTGGGTTCAGTGTGGCGCATATTTTGTAACAGTGTAGAAGTTGTTTATATGGCCATCCTCAGTGTGACTTGTATGGCTGTTGATCAAGTATGCTTTGCATTTACCTGTGTGTGTGAAAAGCCATAGATATTATGTGACTAGCCAGGCATGCAAAGGCAGTGCCTTTAAGGTTTAGTGGTGCTCTGTACTTCTCCCTACGTCCGTGTACACAGCAGCGTTTTAAAAAGTCATAAATTTTACTCTTTGAAACCGATACCGATAATTTTGAAACCAATACCTATAATTTCCGATATTACATTTTAAAGCATTTATCGACCGATAATATCGGCAGTCTGATTGTATCGGGCATCTTTACTAACAACTGTTCCCTGGTGTAGATAAAGGAACCTCTCCACTGTTGTTGTCCGTCTGGGAAACGTCAGAAACACAAAAGGATGATACAAAAACACAGAGCTCCTGCTACCAGCAGCCACTACAGCGGCACCATCTTGGGGGGGAAACTCCTACTAAATGTTAAATTCAGTTTAAGAATAAGGCCATCAGGTTAAGATAAATGTTGTGATGGTTGATTAAATATGGATGAAGAACACTTTATTTCATATATTTTACTTTTATTTCTTAATTTTCCTCTTGAGAGACTGCCACCTTATTGTAGTTACCTTTAGTCTTCAGGTGAGACAGCCAAGTTGTACAGGTGTGTAGGTAGAGGCCTGACAAAGTGCAATCCTGTTTTCCAGGTTGGAGTTGGACACATAGGTTCTGATTTACTGAAGGTGTGCATGTACTAAAACTTGTGCAAACCCGATAGCACTTGCAAAATCTGATCTACAAATTAGATCAGTTTTTTTTTTTTAAGTGTCTTCAGTGAGCAGGCCTGCAATCCATTTTGCTTACCTGTCTTCATTAATATGCAAACTAATCACTGATCATCAAAATGCCCACAATACTGGGAGAAGAAAATGCAAATTCAATTATTTATCACGTGCGATATGATTAATCAACACTTATCACCATTTTGCCAGCACTATTTTGTGTTTTATTTACTGTGTAACTGACAGTTCCACACACGGCTGCAGGGTAAGTTTTCGTGCTGCACAGACACACAATGGACTGACGACAATCCTCATTAAAACATTAAACATCAAAATATTTCTTATATGAAAAAAAATGTTTTTGCGTATTGTGTGCAGTGTACTCAGTGCAACCTCTCCCCCAAGCACAAAAAAAAGAAAAGAAAAAAAAGTGACGTCAAGTGGATGCACTGCATGACTGCTTCTAAAATGCCCATAAAAAGTGGTAGATGTCTCCTGCATGTTTTAAAACAGTGGTTCTTAACCTGGGTTCGATTGAACCCTAGGGGTTCGGTGAGTCTGCCTCAGGGGTTCGGCGGAGGTCAAAACACACCCGACTCATCGTATCAATAAAAACTTATCCTTATCGCCGTATTACGGGTACGGCAACAGCAGAAGTAACACTGATTTGCAGGTGTGTAATTTGTTGTGAGTTTATGCACTATGCTGGTTTTGTTGTTTGAACAAGGTGATGTTCATGCACGGTTCATTTTGTGCACCAGTAAAAAAAACATGGAAACACTTTAGTATGGAGAACATATTCACCATTAAGTAGTGGCTTATTAACATGCAAATTAGTAACATATTGCCCCTTAACTAGTCATCATTAAGTACTTATTAATGCCTTATTCGGCATGGCCTCATTATAACCCTAATTCTCTAACCCTAATCCTAACCAAAAAACTCAAAATTAAGTCTTTGTTACTTAGAATATGTTCCCCTAGTGTCCAAAAACCTCTAAATTAAGTCTTTGTTACTTAGAATATGTTCTCCATACTAAAGTGTTAACAAAAACACATAACTTTGTCTTGAATTTGAAAAAAAACATTTTATTTTTCAGAGAGAAGCGTTCCATTAATGCGCATATGAAACTAATGGGGTTCGGTACCTCCAACAAGGTTAAGAACCACTGTTTTAAAAGATACATAGCAAAATGCCACAGGTTATGGTATGGGATGATAACATGAATGTGCAGTAAATGACGGTGATGCCCCGTATAGTACAGTAAAATCCTCATTTAAATAAGGCGGGTTGCACCGCTTTACAATTATAAACACATTCTTAGTAAATCACACGCAACACGGCCACTAGTAACTGCTATTTTATGGATTGCACACGCTGGCAAGGAATCTTAGTGAATCAGGCCCATATTGTAGCTAACAACCGAATACTATGAAGAAGACAGTGTTACGACTGTATTAGCACCTAAAAAAAAGCGTTGGAGCATGATGGAGCTGCAAGTCGACATGATGCTACTTCGTATATGCCTGCCTAGAACCGGCCCTGGGCATAAGCAGGGTTTCCCACACATTCATTTATTTGTGGCGGCCAGCCGCGAAAGAATTACGGCCGCCACAAATAAAAATGTAAAAAAATATATATATATATTATTTTATTTTTTTTCGGCCTTTGATTCGCTCGACCGCTCATAAAAGCAATGGGACTCTGTCTGTGAATGGAGCTTGTAGTTACATATTATATAAATATGTAAATATTATATAAATATGTATGTAAATATGTACATAAAATGTTGTAATTATATTCCAACTCTGCGTTCTTCTTGGTCATCGCCGCCGCCGCTGCCTCCCCTCCCCACCCACCTACCCGCCGCCCGACCACACCATCACAAATGGATGCCTGACCTGTGGGAAACACTGATAAGTCAGTAAAAAAAAAAAACATAGCAAAATAAATCTGGTTATAACTTTAAAGCAACCTTCTCCTGTTGCTCTTCTTTGACATTGTTTTGTTTTTTATATCACAAGAGGGGATGCAAGGATAATTGGTATAATGACAAACCGTGGTAAGACTCTCGACGGTCAGTATTACCGTTTTAGATTACCGTAAGTGTAAAACCGTGATTGATCCAAGATACTAAGCGATCAATTGTGAACATTGAACTTCAATCCCGTGCGCTCGTAGAACCGAGTAATCTATCTATTCTTGGTGGAATATTAACATGGTGCCTCCAACAAGGAAGGGAACTTGTGTGACATGATGAACCGGACAGGCAACTCTAATGTTTTAATTGTATTCACCTAATTAACAAAAACATGCCTCATAAAGCTAAAACAATATTTAATGTTTGTTCTTCCAAGAAAAATATATTGTGTTTTTATTTTATTTTTCAAATAAAATGTGGTTAGCGTCTGTATGAGATAGGGGAGGCATGGCGTAGTGGGTAGAGCGGCCGGCCAGAAACCTGAGGGTTGCAGGTTCGCTTCCCACCTGTTGACATCCAAAAAAACGCTGCCGTTGTGTCCTTGGGCTGGACACTTCACCCTTTGCCCCCGGTGCCGCTCACACTGGTGAATGAATGATTAATGAATGATAGGTGGTGGTCGGAGGGGCCGTAGGCGCAAACTGGCAGCCACGCTTCCGTCAGTCTACCCCAGGGCAGCTGTGGCTACAGATGTAGCTTACCACCACCAGGTGTGAATGAATGTTGAGTCCCACTTCTCTGTGAGCGCTTTGAGTCTCTTGAAAAGCGCGATGTAAATCTAAGTTTTTTTGTTTTTTTTTACTGCGCTTGTCTTGATAGTCATTTTGGTCACAAAAATGCGATTTTTGCCACCTCTTGTGAGAACTGTAGCCCGTTACTGTCCCTGTGTTTTCAGTGAGGTGGATAAGGGAGGAGGCTGGGAGCCAATTGTGCACTTGATTATAGCCAGAAATGAACAACAGGCAGCTTCTTCAGTAGTTGTGGCTGTTAATTAATCAAACACACTCATACACAAATGATGTGATGGAGAGGCAATTGAAACACACACACACACACACACACACACACAGGCTTGAAGCATTTACACTCAGCAGCCATGCTGACTCGCTGCTCGCTCACTTTGTAAAGCCGCCCCTCCCTTTCCTGATGCTATGATCCAACTGCAGCCACCTCCCCCTTCATAGAGACACACTCGCTCACCTTGCATGCCTGTAGCATGCACAAAAAGAACAATATTCATTGTTAAAAAATACAAACGGTGCACAGAAAATAATAATTGACGGTAGGTAAAACATTGGAGGTGGATATTTACAGTGAAATTCTTTTGTGTGGGTCAAAGTTCCCCTCGCAGCCCGAGGCTCGCTCTGATTGGCTGCGGAAAGGTGAAATTAAAACCATGGTAAACTTTTGACCTCGCAGGAGTCGGCGCAGGAACGCCCATCGCCATAGCGAGAGTGAGCTTTTCCCTCCTCCCATCCACCTCTTTCCTGCTCTCATTCCCAGTTCTTCCATCATTCACTCAGGTTTTTGCTTCCGTTCGGTGCAAAGTAACAAACTCCCCCCCCCCTCTCAGGCTTCAGCTCTGTTTCTCTATCCCCAATGCAAATGTGCCTTGCTTGCATGTAGTCTGATGAGCGGGAGGGAGGGAGCAGGAAAAAGCTGGGGGTAGGGTGTACAGAGGAGGAGGAGACAGGCACAGAGGGGGATGGGAGTATAGACAGTGGGAGAGGCGGAAGAGGAAGGCATGGGGAGAGAAGGGCATGAGGAATGTACTTGAGTGTGTGCCACACACACACACACACACACGCACACACACACACACACACACACACACACACACACACACTGGTGCACGGTAAAGAAAAATCTGAGGAGCGGATGTATAAATAGACCCTGCAACTGCCTCTCTGACTGCTGAGCAGCGGGGCGGGAAGAGACCATTTTTACTGCTAATGGTTTCTCTCATTACACATCAAACACCCTGGGTGGGGGTCCGGTTTGTCTGCGTGTGTTTAGCAAATTTGATTTAAAAGGAGTTCTTGAGCATCTCTCTGCATACAGTACACGCTCACATGTGCACGGACTGTAAGTACTGTAACTATCACAGGCTTGCTCTCCACCTGCACAGTCCTGCCATCATTTAGAGAGGAACCATCGGTTTTTGCATTATAATGCAATTGAATTCATCCTTTTTGGCTGGGATTTTTAAGGCCACAATGAGCAGAGGTCCGGCCCAGATAGAAAAGGAGAGTAGGAGATAAGATAAGGAAGAAGCTGCAAGAGAATGGGGAGGATAGTATCAATGCTTAGTTAGGGGATGAGACAGCGGATATTATTGAGTTAAACAGACGGTACGAGTCAGGTTCGAGCGCTGCTCTGCCAGTTCCTGCCTCACAGTGGGGGTGCCATATGGCCTTGGTAATGTATGGAGTGCTGGGCAGGTTTGGAAGGCTGTATCTATCTTGGAGCCTTCGTCTTCCTCTCTCCCGCCTCTTTGTGCCCTGCCAGCTAATTACCTCACCCAGGAGACAAGCCTTTTAGATTGAAAACACACACACTCCCTTTAGGTGAGGGGGTGCACCCTCGCCGTCTTAGATAAGAGAGACCAGCGACAAAATAAAAATGGGTCTTTACTCGCCGCTTGGTAAGCGGTACATCCTTCTCTAGTGGCAAAAACGATAGAAAAGGACAGAAAACGGTTTAAGCTATGGAATTTTTGCAGCAGAGCAAATGCAAGGTGGTTTCAACAGGGAATTACTTCCAGTACCAAATATGCACCAAGGTGTAATGACTGAGACTTCAATGTGTTTATGCTTCTGCATGTTGCTTTGCAGTTTTCCTGCCTATTGTTTTGTCTGTAGGAATTATTGATGGCAGGCAAGCAGCTAATGTGACTTGGACCGTTCTTTCTTAACCATAGGGTCATTGTTGGACTCCAAGCGCCCCCTGGAGGGCCGCCCAAAAAATATCTGTTCCTCAGCCGTGGTTGGTATGAGCAGTGGTACTCACTTGTAATACACTTCCCACCATTTGTATTGTATGGATTTAGTTCGTTGGCAGCATGGTGGAACAGGGGTTACTGCATGTGCCTCACAATACAAAGGTCCTGAGTAGTCCTGAGTTAAATCCCGGGCTCGGGATCATTCTGTGTGGAGTTTGCATGTTCTCCCCGTGAATGCGTGGGTTCCCTCCGGGTTCTCCGGCTTCCTCCCACCACCAAAAACATGCACCTGGGGATAGGTTGATTGGCAACACTAAATTGGCCCTAGTGTGTGAATTTGAGTGTGAATAATAAATGAGTTCTACTTGTATAGCGTTTTTCTACCTTCAAGGTACTCAAAGCGCTTTGACACTACTTCCACATTTACCCATTCACACACACATTCACACACTGATGGAGGGAGCTGCCATGCAAGGCGCTAACCAGCACCCATCAGGAGCAAGGGTGAAGTGTCTTGCTCATGGACACAACGGACGTGACGAGGTTGGTACTAGGTGGGGATTGAACCAGGGACCCTTGGGTTGCGCACAGCCACTCTTCCACTGCGCCACGCCGTCCCTAATGTTGTCTGTCTATCTGTGTTGGCCCTGCGATGAAATAAATACATCACTCAGATGGTAAATAATGAAATGTGTCATTAATTAACTAAAATTGGAGTTAAATAAAATGCATGTGGTATTACATTCATTTTTTAACAAATATCGGATATTATATCTAACTAATTAATTCAATATTTAATGATTACTTATACAATTATTGCACTATAAAATTATGTCACAATTTAATACATTATTTCATGTTTTAATTAATTATTTTCATGATTTAATTATGTATTTATTCAATTATTCATTTCCTGAACCTGTGTGGCACATTCATGTATTCATTTTATCCATCAAACTCAGTTGTCAAAGTCAGTGGGCGGATCCTGACACCTGATTGGTTACCTGGCACTGTTAAATTGACCCAGGATCATTTGTAATGTAAAATGAAAATCAATTTCAAACAAGGAACTGTACCAGATTGCATCGATCAATTTGAATCAAATTGTTTCCTTTTAAACTGTCGCTTCTCGGGGGTATTGTTCTCCATGTACATAGGCAGGTATCTGATCATCTCATATTGAAGAGATACACATCTATCAATTAAAGGTCTACTGAAATGAGATGTTCTTATTTAAACGGGGATAGCAGGTCCATTTTATGTGTCATACTTGATCATTTCGCGATATTGCCATATTTTTCCTGAAAGGATTTAGTAGAGAACATCGACGATAAAGTTCGCAACTTTTGTTCGGTAATAAAAAAGCCTTGCCTGTAACGGAAGTAGCAGACGATGTGCGCGTGACGTCACTGGTTGTAGAGATCCTCACATTGTTTACAATCATAGCCACCAGCAGATAGAGCGTTTCGGACCGATAAAGCGATGATTTCCCCATTAATTTGAGCGAGGATGAAAGATTAGTGGATGAGGATA
This sequence comes from Nerophis ophidion, assembly GCF_033978795.1. NCBI lineage: Eukaryota > Metazoa > Chordata > Actinopteri > Syngnathiformes > Syngnathidae > Nerophis > Nerophis ophidion. The sequence goes on from NC_084616.1 coordinate 64,101,435, forward strand.
GTGAGAGTGAAGGACTAGAAAAAAAAAAGGCGAGTGCAGTGGGAGCGATTCAGATGTTATTAGACACATTTACTAGGATAATTCTGGAAAAACCCTTATCTGCTTATTGTGTTACTAGTGTTTTAGTGAGATTATATAGTTGTACCTGAAAGTCGGAGGGGTGTGGCCACGGGTGTGGTAGAGAATCATGTTCGCTTGACCGCTCTGTTCCAAAGTAAAGCTTCACCTCCGGGAATGTAAACAACGAAACACCAGCTGTGTTTGTGTTGCTAAAAGCAGCCACAGTACACCGCTTCCCACATACATCTTTCTTCTTTGATGTCTCCATTATTAATTGAACAAATTGCAAAAGATTCAGCAAAACAGATGTCCAGAATACTGTGTAATTATGCGATTAAAGCAGACTACTTATTGCTGGGATCGGGCTAGAACCAAAATCAGTGACGTCATGTGCACGCGTCATCATACGTGTCGTCATACTGCGACGTTTTCAACAGGATACTTCGCGCGAAATTTAAAATTGCAATTTAGTAAACTAACCCAGCCGTATTTGCATGTGTTGCAATGTTAAGAATTCATCATTGATATATAAACTATCAGACTGCGTGGTCGGTAGTAGTGGGTTTCAGTAGGCCTTTGAGCTATTTAGACCAAAACTAAGAAACTTCAATTTTAAAATGTTGCTACCAACAAACCCCCCTAACCCTGCCCACCTGAGCCCCGACATTAAAAAGGCCTGAATGGTTGATTTATTCATTGTTATTTTATTTTCAAATATATTATTAGCCTCTGGAAAAAGTTAATGTTGATATTTACCTCAGAAGGCTGCAAATAATAAAGAGGCATTCAATTTTTATTTAAATTTGATTTGATATGCCATTGATAATTTTTAATTATTATTGTTATTATTATTTGAAACTCAATTTTGCATGTCACTATAAAGTTAGCTACAATCGGGCGGCTGAGATAGGCGCCAGCGCCCCCCGCGACCCCGAAAGGGAATAAGCGGTAGAAAATGGATGGATGGGATGGACTATAAAGTTATATAAGCCTTGCTTGTTCAATATTCAATGAAAAACTTGTTTGGGTCCCTATTAAAAGATTATTTTGTTCAACCACGGCCCGTGGCTTTGTTCAGAATTAAATTTTGGCCCACTCTGTATTTGAGTTTGACACCCCTGCTGTACGAAAAATCAACTTTAAACTGTACCAAACCGTGATTCAGTGTTATAACCCTAATGTTTATGGGAGGAACTGCTAAAGAGGATGCAATTTCTATACAAAAAGGCCAATGGTGACAGATTTAAAAATGTGTTATGGCTCGACAGCGGTCACCATTGGGCAATTATTCTGCCCTTAACTCAATTGTGTTAATCAGTGATGGGGAGCAGGACACAACTTTTGTCTCCTGGAGTTATCTTATAGGATGATCTCCGCCTTGTAAATAATAGGTTTGATACTGATAATCAATTTCCTTGTGTTGTAGTTTGCTTTAAAAAGGACAAAAATGCAGGACTTTAGGCCATTTAGCAGTGTGGTTGCAGTCTGCATCCAGCTGAAGAACCCTCCCCATCAGCTTGTGTCTAAGCACAAAGTAGAACATAAAAAAGCCTTAAGGCAGAATAACATGTGTCAATCACTCGGAAAGGTCAGCGTAGCTACCAGACGATTATATAGATACTACAGAGGAATTATATCATGCAGTGATATTTTGACATTTTAAAAACCCATGTAATTGTTTAACGCATGAGGAAACAGATGGACAGCTTGCAAAATCATGGTCTCGTTTGTCTGTCCTACTATAGCTTGCCGTAGAAATATGGTAGCGCTGTAAATGAGTGCACAGTCCTGCAAATGTCAAACGCTGCCTTGCTCCTTTTGAAGTACGTTTTAAGTGTTTAAAACAAATAGGAAATCAAGGAAATACACACAAAGCGCCTGCCCAGCGACTTCAAGAAACTAAATACATTAGGCCTTTTTCCAGTACAGGAACTTTCCCTTTTACCCAGGTAAATAAAGTACCCCACTTTGTTTCCGCCTAGAGTCACCAGGGTAGATTTAGATCTTCAGGAACTACAGTATTTTTAGCCCTTGGTAGCAAGGTGGGACTTTCAAAGATCCCCAGGAACTTTAGAGTTGCGGGCTGCGCTGTGGAACGCTGATTGAGTGAACACAATTGGGGCAAAAAATGTCTTGTTTTTATTGTTGTGTATTTTTATTACGAGATACTTGACAACTGTGTGCTGATTGCTGATTAGTATAAGTATCTTGGAGAGTTTTTACTCAGCTGAAGTCGTTAAACTAGCATGCGTTTTCATGCTGTTTTTTTTATTTATTTTTACAAACTTCATTTGATATGCCAAAGCTACGAAAAGTGGGCACGTATTTAGAGGCAAATAAAGTTTTCAGACAGATTTCGAAGCGGAGAGGCAAGCAGCCTACTGCTACCACGGTCTTGTACAGTAGTTTGAAGAGAATTAGGAACGAAAGTAAATCACAACAAATATTCACAATTAACTTTGTTACATTGGCAGCACGGTCATTGGGTCAGTGTATGTGCCTCACAATACGAAGGTCCTAAATAGTGAAGTGAAGTGAATTATATTTATATAGCGCTTTTTCTCTAGACACTCAAAGCGCTTTACATAGTGAAACCCAATATTTAAGTTACATTTAAACCAGTGTGGGTGGCACTGCGAGCAGGTGGGTAAAGTGTCTTGCCCAAGGACACAAGGGCAGTGACTAGGATGGCGGAAGCAAGGATCGAACCTGTAACCCTCAAGTTGCTGGCACGGCCGCTCTACCAACCGAGCTATACTGCCCCACAGTAGTCCTGGGTTTAATCCTGGGCTTCGGATCTTTCTGTGTGGAGTTTGAATGTTCTCCCCGTGACTGCGTGGGTTCCCTCCGGGTACTCCGGCTTCCTCCCACCTCCAAAGACATGCACCTGGGGATAGGTTGATTGGCAACACTAAATGGTGAATGTGAGTGTGGATGTTGTCTGTCTATCTGTGTTGGCCCTGCGATGAGGTGGCGGCTTGTCCAGGGTGTACACCGCCTTCCGCCCGATTGTAGCTGAGATAAGCACTGTAAGATAAACACTGCTACATTGTTATTTACAACTGAAATCGACCATAAGGAATCTGATCCTTATTAATTCATCATTTACTCAGAGTACTATGAAAGTATTATTGTAGCAAAACATGTATCTCAACCTATAATCCAGTGTAATCTATATGGTGTGTTTGTACTAATTTGTGTCTGTATATCAATATGAGTGTGTTTATTCAGATCCGCATACGTGTGTTTTAAGTTGTCTGTCTGTCCCGAATCAGAAAGAACCCTCAATAGTAGGGCTGTGAATCTTTGGTTGTCCCACGATTCGATTCAATATCGATTGTTGGGGTCACGATTCGATTTGATTCTCGATTCAAAAACGATATTTTTCCGATTCAAAACGATTCTGTATTCATTCAATACATAGGATTTCAGCATGATCTACCCCAGTCTGCTGACATGCTAGCAGAGTAGTAGATTTAAAAAAAAAAAAATTCCATGACCCACAATGCACTTCTGCCATGACCCTCCCCCGCCGAATTCTTGTTGGTTAACGTGTGTGTGACGATTGCTGACATTTTCTTCGTCTCTTCCGCAAATGAGATAAATAATATTATTTGATATTTTACGGTAATGTGTTAATAATTTCACACATAAGTCGCTCCGGACTTTATGTCGCACCCCCGGCCAAACTATGAAAAAAAACTGCGACTTATAGTCCAAAAAATACGATAACTTTCCGTCCGTGTTTAGGAATGGGAGTATCCTCTCAATGTTTCAAACACCTGCTTCCAACCCATTTAGCTGATCACTGCTGTTGGGAAGAGTTGCGCCATAGCAGCTTTGTTTTTTGCTTGTCATAAAATATCCTTGGAACAATAAAAGCCTTTATGCAACACATGACAGGTAGGAGAGAATAAACAAATCAACTACAACATTGTTGCAATCCCACACTGAGGTGGTCCTCGCGTTCATGTGTCGTCTTTTTGGTTTGGCTGAAGGTGACAGCTGAGCACATGAGCTTTACGGTGTTTATCTTATCAGGGTTATTTTCCTACCTCTGCACGCTTGCACAAGAACGCATCAATTCCTATGTGTGGTGTCCTCACATAACAAATCAAGTGAAAGGAGTTTCTGTTGAAAACATCCCCGTGATACCTGGTATCGTGACTGCAATTAGAGATTAAAGTTCAGCAAAAAGGTTATAGTGACCCAAGTCATCATTCATTTAGTGTGCAGCTTACTTCCTGGAAGGAAGAGACTTGGCATGCTAAATTTGTGCATGCAGCACCTCTCTACCTTTTACTCTGCAATCCATGTATGCTTCTTTTGGTTTACTTTTTTTTTTTTTCTAAACATTTTTTATGTTACTAAATTCAAATATGTTGGCTTGTTTTGGTGAAACATCATGATTCGGCACTTTTGCTAATGTTTATTCACGCTCAAGACATTTATGAAGTCATCAGATCAGATTAGATTGCCTTAATGATGCACACACCTGTTGATTTGTAACTAGGGAGTTGCCAATCAATCAGTTACCGATCCAGACGATTTTTTTGAGAAACTACGTTATCATCATTGCCGATTAATTTTTTTTTTTAATGCCGATTGTAAACGCAGATCCCCTCTGGCTCACACTATTCATTTTTAGTCCCCCGCTGATGAGCTTCTTTAGTAGTGTGCCAGCTGTTCCCCTGTCAGCATGGCAATATTAGCATGATAGTATTTTAGCTGATTTTAAACTTTTTACACTAATAGGGGCAGCACGGTGGAGGGGGGTTAGTGCGTCTGCCTCACAACACGAAGGTCCTGAGTTCAATCCCAGGCTCGGGATCTTTCTGTGTTCTTTTCTTTCAAACTGTCATTACTCAAAACATAATATTGAATCAAAATCAATGTTATTACGAATTATTGACCTATCCAAGTTTACGATTACTTCACATCAAATATTCCACTTAGAAACATATTTTTGGTGGAAGATTTAGCACATGTGTTAAATAAATAATCAAAAAATGTATATTTTGTTGTTTTCTTACTGTACCGAAAATTAACCGAACCGTGACATCTGAACCAAGGTACGTACCGAACCGAAATTTTTGTGTACCGTTACACCCCTCGTAACATCCCAGCAAAAGTAGCTTATTTACATGTTTACATTTTAATTGTGAAGCTATATGTGTTGGAATGTGTGTGGGTGGCAGGAAATTCTTAGAAATTCCAGAATTTGTTGTTGGAGTGGCAGACGGTCCTTTTATGGTTGCCTCTTCAATTTGGTCCACTGTTCATCTAAGCGTTAGCATTTCTCTTCCTTCAACTTTTTGTAAAGCGTGACTCATACCAGCACCTCTTTCCTGTTGCAACTATGCAAATGCGACTGTAAGTGACAGTCATCTACAGACCGAGCGGATGAGTTTCAAACTTGCATTCTTCCTCCACTCTCGCCGTCTTCTACGACGTGTGAGGTTGGAAGCAGCAGGTTGTGTGCTGCGATCGCAGTAATTGGTCTAAAGATGGAAAGTTCACACTCACTTTGTCACTCATCTTGGAAGCCATTTCTTTCTAATGAGTCTTCATAATAAAAATGGCTTTGGAAAAGCATTCTGTTTTCAGCTTTCTCCCCCTTTCTGGTACCCCCTCGTCCGCACAGACAAGCTTTGGATGCAAAGGTTTTTATTAGCCTCTGATTTGTTTAAACGTAGGCAAAGAGCCAACATGTGGCTTTGCTCCTCTTGTACTCCAGTGTCATTGCAAGGTTTGTTGGAAAGGAGCGAAGAGGAAACAGTCACTCCAAGTACACACAGTATTCCACGAAGTGTACTCATTTGTTTTGGTTTGTACCCTGAAGAGCTATTGCTCTTTTTTCCCCACTCATCACTGAAGATGGACACTAGACTATCAAGACAGAAAGGGAGAGTGTCGATCAGAGGTGGGCAAACTTTCTGGCTCAGGGGCCACATTGGCTTTTGAAATTTGACAGACGGGCCGAGCGAGCACATGTTACAAACCCCGTTTCCGTATGAGTTGGGAAATTGTGTTAGATGTAAATATTAACGGAATACAATGATTTGTAAATCCTTTTCAACCCATATTCAGTTGAATATGCTACAAAGACAACATATTTGATGTTCAAACTGATAAACTATTTTTTTTTGCAAATAATCATTAACTTTAGAATTTGATGCCAGCAACAGGTTACACAGAAGTTGGGAAATGTGGCAATAAATACTGATAAAGTTGAGGAATGCTCATCAAACACTTATTTGGAACATCCCACAGGTGTGCAGCCTAATTGGGAACAGGTGGGTGCCACGATTGGGTATAAAAACAACTTCCCACAGAATGCTCAGTCTTTCACAAGAAAGGATGAGGCGTGGTACACCCCTTTGTCCACAACTGCGTGAGCAAATAGTCAAACAGTTTAAGAATAACGTTTCTCAAAGTCCAATTGCAAGAAATTTTGGGATTTCAACATCTATGGTCCATAATATCATCAAAAGTCTCAGAGAATCTGGAAAAATCACTCCACGTAAGCGGCATGGCCGGAAACCAACATTGAATAACCGTGACCTTCGATCCCTCAGACGGCACTGTATCAAAAAAATCGACATCAATCTCTAAAGGATATCACCACATGGGCTCAGGAACACTTAGGAAAACCACTGTCACTAAATACAGTTCGTCACTACATCTGTAAGTGCAAGTTAAAGCTCTACTAGGCATTGCGAAAGCCATTTATCAACAACATCCAGAAACGCCGCCGGCTTCTTTGGGCCCGATATCATCAAAGCAGGACTGATGCTAAACGGAAAAGTGTTCTGTGGTCTGACGAGTCCACATTTCAATTTTTTTTGGGAAATATTCGACATCGTGACATCCGGAACAAAGGGGAAGCGAACCATCCAGACTGTTATCGACACAAAGTTCAAAAGCCAGCATCTGTGATGGTATGGGGGTGCATTAGTGCCCAAGGCATGGGTAACTTACACATCTGTGAAGGCACCATTAATGCTTAAAGGTACATACAGGTTTTGGAACAACATGCTGCCATATAAGTGCCGTCTTTTTCATGGACGCCCCTGTTTATTTCAGCAAGACAATGCCAAGCCACATTCAACACGTGTTACAACAGCGTGGCTTCATAAAAAAAAGAGTGAAAACTGACACTATTGTTCTTTTTTTATTTTTATAAATGTCTAATGATAATGTCAATGAGGGATTTTTAATCACTGCTATTGATAATATTCATTTTTGTTTCACTACTTTTGGTTTGTTCTGTGTCGTGTTTGTGTTTCCTCAATTGATCTGTTTATTGCAGTTCTGAGTATTGCTGCGTCAGGTTTGGTTTTGGAATTGGATTGCATTGTTATGGTATTGCTGTGTATTGGTTTGTTGGATTGATTAAAAAAAAACATTTATTTTTTATTTTTTAAATCGATTTAAAAAAAAAGAGAGAATCGATTCTGAATCGCACAACGTGAGAATCGCGATTCGTATTCGAATCGATTTTTCCCAACACCCCTAATATATATATATGTATATATATATATCCATCCATCCATTTTCTACCGCTTATTCCCTTTCGGGGTCGCGGGGGCGCTGGCGCCTATCACAGCTACAATCGGGCGGAAGGCGGGGTACACCCTGGACAAGTCGCCATCTCATCGCAGGGCCAACACAGATAGACAGACAACATTCACACTCACATTCACACACTAGGGTCAATTTAGTGTTGCCAATCAATCTATCCCCAGGTGCATGTCTTTGGAAGTGGGTGAAAGCCGGAGTACCCGGAGGGAACCCACGCATTCACGGGGAGAACATGCAAACTCCACACAGAAAGATCTAGAGCCTGGATTTGAACCCAGGACTGCAGGACCTTCGTATTGTGAGGCAGACGCACTAACGCCTCTGCCACCGTGAAGCCCATATATATATATATATATATATATTCAGTCAGTCATACAGTGTGACAGCCCCGAGGCGGGACATGTGGTCTTGGTCGCGAAGAAGAAGGCTTGTGACTGACTATTCTATGTGGATTAAAGACTGCTGAACGACGTGACCACAAAGGACTCTGACACCCTCCCCCGTATGGACCTAGTCTTCTGCTTCTCGTGGTTCTCTACTCTGGACTCTAAAAACGAATACTAACAAGTCCTGTTCTCTCCTGGATTTTGCCCTGAATAAGTCTTCTGTACTAGCCGGGGCTTGTGGCAGTTCAAAGTCCTTAGTTCTGGGATCTGTAATGCCCCCGCCACTTTCGCCCGGCTCATGGACAAAGTGCGGCTGATATTCCCCGCCAAGAGTGCCTGGTATACTTGGACGACATCCTGGTACAGTGGCGCTCTTTTGAAGCAGCCCTGGGGTCTCTGACAAGAGTCCTGGAGAGGATTCCAAGCAGCAGGCCTCAAACTGCGTTCCGAAAAATGACGTTTAATGCGGCGAGAGGTAACCTTCTTCGGGCATGAGCAGGGTGCAGATGGTTCAGCGCTATGGGAGAGAAGGTGCAGGCTATGAGAGACTGGCTCATCCCTCGTGACCAAGGACAGCTGAAAAGCTTCATCGGGCTTGCCTCCTAGTATCGGAGGAACGTGCGGGGTTTTGCTAAAATGCTGTGCCCCTATATTGATTGCTGGACTACATGTGGTTCGAAAGGATCCCAGCAGGCATTCTGGAGGCTGAAACGAGCCCTGTGTGAGGCCCCGGTACTTGCCCCACCTGACCCAGCTCTGCCATTCTTACTGGACACTGATGCCAGTGGGGTGTGGATGGAGGGCGTACTAGCACAACCGTGGCAGGAAGGGGAGAGGGTAATGGTATAGTTCAGCCAGAAACTCACAAAGTCTCACTGGAATTACTGTTACGCACCTAGAACTCCTGACAGTGGTGCTCTCTATTAGACACTTTAAATTCTGTCTGGGCGACCTCCCCTTTGTGATAAGGACTGACCACTCTGCCCTCCAGTGGTTAATGACTTTCAGGGAGCCGGAGGGGCAGGTTGCCAGGTGATCGGAGCAGGTACACAGATATGACTTTGAAATAGAACATCGTCCAGGAGCTTGCCACTCCGACGCAGACGCTCTCACTGTCTTACAGTGAGTGGAGGCTCGGCAGCGCCTGCCATGGCACTGTTTTCCAAGGCTACCAAGGGCCTGTGGGCCATGTTCAAAGCACTGCGGTTGGCCCAAGGTGTGTTGCAGTGGGCATTCAAGGCAGGGGCCACAGGGGAAGAACAGTGGCAGTTGGAGGTGCTGAAGGTACTATAAGGGGCAGAGGGGTCTGGACATTTCGGGGTCGCCAAATCACTTTAGCGGCTGCGACATGGGTTCTATTTGGGTCAGCAGAAGAGAGATGTGGAAGACGTCTGCCGCTGCTGTGACCCCTGCGTTGCCCGCAAAGGCCCCATCGGGCGCTCGCAGGCAGCGCTCCAACACTTCCCAGTGGGGCGCCACATGAACAGGATGGTATTTGACATCACATTGCCGTACCCACGGTCTGACGAGGGGAAACGCTATGTTTTCTCCGCCATAGACTATTTCATTAAGTGGCCAGAGGCATACGCCATTACCAACCAGGAGGTGGAGACCATCGCTGATGCCCTGATTTGTCCTCATGGCGTCCCTTCACAGTGACCAAGGCACACATTTTGAGTCCTGGGTGTTCGCGGCTTTGTACGAGATCCTGGGCATCCATTCAACCCGCACCAGCCAATTGCACCCTCAGAGCGATGGGTTGGTGGAGCGGTTCCACCGCAACCTGGGAGACTGTGACTGGGACAGACACCTGTCGCCGGTGCTGATGGCATGTCGCTCTGCACACCAGCGCTCCTCATGCTAGAGAGAGAGATGCGCACACCAGCAAAGTTGGCCTCCGGACCGCTCGCTAGACTGTGTGGTGTCAGGGAAAAAAAAAAAGCAAATAAGGGTAGAGGGAGTTTTTTGAACCCGCTTTTATGTGATGTAAGGGTTACGTTGTCTACATTGATTTGTGGGTCGCGTTAATTTACATGTTGCTGTGATGTTACCAAGTGTTACGTTACGGGTCAGTCTTCGATGGCGAAGACGTTTTATAAGGCTAATGAGCGGTGCCCAGTTCACTCCAAACATGATGCCTGGCATTTATGCCAAAGTCTCATTGGACCAGACCAATTTGTTTTGTCATGGTGAGAGTCTTTCAGGTGCGTTTTGAGAACATTTTACAAACCAATTGCTTCCATCTGGCCACTCCACCATACAGACCTGATTGGTGGATTTTTGCTGAGATGATTGTCCTTCTGTAAGGTTGTCCTCTCTCCAAAGTGAAATAATGTAGCTCGTGACACCATCAAGTTGTTGGTCACCTCCCAGAGGAAAGCCCCTGTCCCTTGATCGCTCAGTTTAGACGTCCTTCCAGCTCTAGGAAGAGTCCTTGTGGTTCCAAACTTCTTCCATGTATGGATGATGGATGCCACTTTGCTCATTGGGACCTTCAAGGCAGCAGATATTTTTCTGTACCCTTTCCCAGATTCTGGACTTTGTTCGTGCTTTATGCTCAGCATTGCACTGTTAAGCATGATACCTTATATAAAGACAGGTGTGTGCCTTCTTATCCATCCATCCATCCATTTTCTACCGCTTATTCCCTTTTTGGGGTCGCGGGGGGTGCTGGCGCCTATCTCAGCTACAATCGGGCGGAAGGCGGGGTACACCCTGGACAAGTCACCACCTCATCACAGGGCCAACACAGATAGACAGACAACATTCACACTCACATTCACACACTAGGGCCAATTTAGTGTTGCCAATCAACCTATCCCCAGGTGCATGTCTTTGGAGGTGGGAGGAAGCCGGAGTACCCGGAGGGAACCCACGCATTCACGGGGAGAACATGCAAACTCCACACAGAAAGATCCCGAGCCTGGGATTGAACCCAGGACTGCAGGACCTTCGTATTGTGAGGCAGATGCACTAACCCCTCTGCCACCGTGAATATCATGTCGAATTAACTGAATTTACCACAGGTGGACTCCATTTAAGCTGTAGGAACATCTCAATGATGGTCACTTGAGAAAGGTTGCACCCAAACTCGCTTTTAAGTTTAAAGGCAAAAGCTGTTGTGATGCCTTAGTTTTTTAATAAAAAAATAAAAAAATCACATTATCATTTTGGGGTATTTTGTCTAGAACTTTGAGGGAAAAAATGTATTTGTCTGTTTTGGAAAAAAACTGTTACATAACAAAAAGTGGAAAAAGTGAAATGTTTTGAATACTTTTGGGATGTGCTGTATATTTGTTTTTTCTAAAAACTCCAATTGAATTTAAGTGAAATATGTATTGTATCCTGTAACATTCATTTATTCAGTAATCAAATACAAGCGGTCCCGAAAGTATTCACAGCGTGAGTGAGAGCGGAGATCCGCCACCACGAGCCCTGAGAGTGTGCTGAAAACTTCTAGAAGCGTGCAACCCAACCTTTATCACTTCCATAAATCTTCAGAAAACCCAACTTTGAGACGCTCCTCCATTGTCTGGCCACACTTCAAACACCACTGGTTTACTTATTTTACCAGGAAGGCAAAGTGTAGCCTAAGGGCCATTTGCTAAATGCAACTGTTTTTAATTGGCCTGTAGCACGTTGTAGAAATAAAGGAAGAAAAAAAGCCAGCAAATAAACATAACTGAATGAGAAAAGGCTGAAATGTTGGCACTAATAACAAATAAAAACACAAAGATTTGTCTTAAGATATAAGTTTTAGTCTTTTTATTGGCCTATTTAATTGCAAATGGCATGATGACAAGGGATAGGTTGATTGGCAACACTAAAATTGGCCCTAGTGTGTGAATGTGAGTGTGAATGTTGTCTGTCTATCTGTGTTGGCCCTGTGATGAGGTGGCGACTTATCGAGGGTGTACCCCGCCTTCCGCCCGATTGTAGCTGAGATAGGCGCCAGCGCCCCCCGCAACCCCAAAAGGGAATAAGCGGTAGAAAATGGATGGATGGATGGATGATGACAAGAACACTATTGTTTGTTCAGTACACTTAAAGGCCTACTGAAATGAGATTTTCTTATTTAAACGGGGATAGCAGGTTCATTCTATGTGTCATACTTGATCATTTTGCGATATTGCCATATTTTTGCTGAAAGGATTTAGTAGGGAATATCCACGATAAAGTTCGCAACTGGAGAAATCCCCGCCTCTACCGGAAGTCGCAGACGATGACGTCACCCGTGTGTTGGCTCCTCATATATTCACATTGATTTTAATGGGAACCTCCAACAAAAACAGCTATTCCGACCGAGAAAACAACAATTTCCCCAATAATTTGAGCGAGGATAAAGGTTTGTGTTTGAGGATATTGATAGCGACGGACTAGAAAAAAACCCCCAAAAAACGCGATTGCAATCGCGTTGCATTGAGACGGATTCATATGTTTTTAGAGACATTTACTAGGATAATTCTGGGAATCCCTTATCTTTCTATTGTGTTGCTAGTGTTTTAGTGAGTTTAACACTACCTGATAGTCGGAAGTGTACATCCACAGTGTTTCTGGGAAGTCGACAACAGCTGTACGGGAGGCAGAAGCTCAGCTGATATCCAGTAAGAGGTGACTTTTTATCCACAATTTTCTCACCGAAACCTGCTGGTTGACATGTAGTCGGGATCCATGTCCGCTCTGATCCATTGGAAAGTTTCACCTCTGTGAATTTTAAACAAGGAATCACCGTGTGTTTGTGTGGCTAAAGGCTAAGGCTTCCCAACTCCGTCTTTCTATTTTGACTTCTCCAATATTAATTGAACCAATTGCAAAAGATTCAGCAACACAGATGTCCAAAATACTGTGTAATTATGCCGTTAAAGCAGACGACTTTTAGCTGTGCGTGTGCGCAGCGCTCATATTCATAACAGCCCGTGACGTCACGCGTACACGTCATCATTACCCGACGTTTTCAAGAAAAAAGTCCCGGGAAATTTAAAATTGCAGTTTAGTAAACTAAAAAGGCCGTATTGGCATGCGTTGCAATGTTAATATTTCATCATTGATGTATAAACTATCAGACTGCGTGGTGGGTAGTAGTGGGTTTCAGTAGGCCTTTAAATGCTCCTTGCCATTGTTCTTTTTAGACTGTAATATAGTTCACTTTAATTTTTTATGAGAACAATACTGTTTATTTTGGAAGTACAGGGAGGATATAAACCACTTCTGTTCTTTCTTGAATGTGTAGTTACCGCACGGCAGCTGCTACTGCAATTTGAATTATGTGCAAAAATATTTTGAAGCACGGTGAGCTTAAATAGTTGAGGGTTTGAAACAGTTATCAGTCAAATAATGCTTTTAAAACTTTTTCTTTTACCATCTTATCAAATAAGCATCAACATTTGTGGAAATTCATTGGTATCGGTATCGACGACTGATATTCTGGTATCGCCACAACCCTACTTTTGATAGGACTACAATAGATAATGTTTGTGTGAGCTTTTCCTAACACAGTTTAATATGTCGTGAAATGCACTGTAACATTTAGAACACACTCTACAGTTGACGTTCATGAATCAATTGGCTTTTGAACGTCCTGACTATATCGTAAACTGGCCGTATCTTTTTATTGCGTCTTCAAACGCCTTTTACAAGAGGAAGATGCTGTGTTCCAAGCTATTTATTGCTCAAGTGCAGTGGTGAAATGTGCACATGTTGACATTCATGCAGCAAAGTCCCTCTGTGATGAGTAATTGATGTAAACATGCTAGTGATGAGAGAGAGCTCAACGGTAAAAGGCCACCGCCACTTAATCTGTGCACGTTCCAATGCTTTTTTATACTTCTCACGCCTGCATGAACGACACCACAGGCCATTAACTAACATTTTTATTCACTCCAATCTAATTGCTGTTTCAAAGTTTTCACAAGCAGCAGTAATCAACACACGAGACGCTCTCTTATTCAAACCCGTACGTGGTTGAGATGGCGGTCTCCAGCGCTATTAATCTCAACTCTCGAAGAATAGGAAACACATAGGTTGACGGAGGTTCTTTGTTGGTGTGTTAGTCCATACATCACCTAAAGTGGAACACCCGCCTGCCTCCTTTTTCCGACACACGCTCACACACACTCACACACACTGACAGCCCCCATCTGCTCCTAATCAGGAGTGCAAGGAGCGGTCAGGTCACTGACGGTCAACGACACACGAAAGCACATGCACGCATGTAAACACACACTGTGAGCTTCACACTTTTGGAAAGGCGCATGCTCGGTTGCAAATATGCACTTTGTCTTTCAATTCAACCAAGACCTGTTTTGCATTTCCTTATTACACGGACGAACTGGGACACGGCGACAACATGAACACGAGCCATTCTGGTGGTGTGCTTTACTGATGACAGGGTGTCATGGAAACGCCCAGTGCTCTCCATGGTTACACACTCGATTCCCCCACGGGATCTCTCCTGTGATTGTTGAGCACTTAAACTACAACAACAACCCGGTGTGGCCAAAACACACACACACACACATATTGTCTTATCAGGGTTTAAATTGAAACAATATAGCCTAATAGGTGTTTGTGGGATGAGAGCACAAATTAGCCCTATAATCTATTTTGTCTTTGGCCAGTGTCATAGATTTACTGATTAGTGGAAAGATATCGAATAATTATTTTGTGGATAAAGCCACAGTTGCAACGTCCATCCAGCCATCAATCCATCCATCCATCCATCTTCTTCTGCTTATCCGAGGTCGGGTCGCGGGGGCAGCAGCCTAAGCAGGGAAACCCAGACTTCCCTCTCCCCAGCCACTACTTTGGAGCGGCATGGCGTAGTGGGTAGAGCGGCCGTGCCAAAAACCTGAGGGTTGCAGGTTCCCTTCCCACCTATTGACATCCAAATCGCTGCCGTTGTGTCCTTGGGCAGGACACTTCACCTTTGCCCCCAGTGCCGCTCACACTGGTGAATGAATGATGAATGAATGATTGGTGGTGGTCGGAGTGGCCGTAAGTGCAAACTGGCAACCACGGAAGGTCAGTCTACCCCAGGGCAGCTGTGGCTACAGATGTAGCTTACCACCACCAGGTGTGAATGAATGATGGGTTCCCACTTCTCTGTGAGCGCTTTGAGTATCTAACAATAGAAAAGCGCGATATAAATCTAATCCATTATTATTATTATTATTATTATTATTATTATTATTCGTCTAGCTCTTCCCAGGGGATCCCGAGGCGTTCCCAGGCCAGCCGGGAGACATAGTCTTCCCAACCTGTCCTGGGTCTTCCCCGTGGCCTCCTACCGGTTGGACGTGCCCTAAACACTTCCCTAGGGAGGCGTTCGGGTGGCATCCTGACCAGATGCCCGAACCACCTCATCTGGCTCCTCTCGATGTGGAGGAGCAGCGGCTTTACTTTGAACTCCTCCCGGATGACAGAGCTTCTCACCCTATCTCTAAGGGAGAGACTCGCCACACGGCGGAGGAAACTAAATTTGGCCGCCCCCAAAGCTCATGACCATAGGTGAGGATGGGAACGTAGATCGACCGAGAAATTGAGAGCTTTGCCTTCCGGCTCAGCTCCTTCTTCACTACAACGGATTGGTACAGCGTCCGCATCACTGAAGACGCCGCACCGATCCGCCTGTCGATCTCACGATCCACTCTTCCCCCACTCGTGAACAAGACTCCTGGGAACTTGAACTCCTCCACTTGGGGCAGGGTCTCCTCCCCAACCCGGAGATGGCATTCCACCCTTTTCCGGGCGAGAACCATGGACTCTGACTTGGAGGTGCTGATTCTCATTCCGGTCGCTTTACACTCGGCTGCAAACCGATCCAGTGAGAGCTGAAGATCCCGGCCAGATGAAGCCATCAGGACCACATTATCTGCAAAAAGCAGAGACCTAATCCCGCGGCCAGCAAACCAGAACCCCATAATGCCTTGACTGCGCCTAGAAATTCGGTCCATAAAAGTTATGAACAGAATTGGTGAGAAAGGACAGCCTTAGCGGAGTCCAACCCTCACTGGAAATGTGTCCGACTTACTGCCGGCAACGCGGACCGAGCTCTGACACTGATCGTACAGGGAGCGGACCCCCACAATAAGACAGTCCGATACCCCATACTCTCTGAGCACTCCCCACAGGAATTCCCGAGGGACACGGTCGAATGCTTTCTCCAAGTCCACAAAGCACATGTAGACTGGTTGGGCAAACTCCCATGCACGCTCAAGGACCCTGCCGAGACGTACATATTTTAAAAGTTTTTATCATATTTTATATTCAATGTTTGTTTCTCTTCTATATTTCAGATTCCACTGACCAGCCCCCATAGGACCACACCCCCAGAGAGTGGGTGGAGACGCTGCCCATCGCCTCAGCACTATCACAAGGTGGGCTATCATCCGATATGGTTGGCATGGCAACGTCCAGCTAGGTTGAGCCATTTACCGGAGACAGTTTCTCGTTGTTGCCACAGTCTTGCAACATCCTGTCCTGAAATACAAAGAGGTGTATGTGTTTTCGGATGCTAATGTTTTATGGAGGTGTTTTTGGTGGGTTTAAGCCGTTTTGGATGTTTTCAGGCTTTAAAAACAAGATGGGAGGTGGGATCACTCAGTAGCGGTGCAAGCATGAGGGGAAACAAAAGAGGATGCTTTTCAGGGAGATGAGAAAATGAAGTGTAATGAGGCAGCATAGACACAAGAGGCAAAATCAAATTATTTTTTTTTTTCCTCTGCCTGCCACCGTAGCCAAAGGAGAGCATTAATCTTTTACCTCGGTGTGCAGGTGACACCACAGGAGCATGTGCGCAGACTCAACCACACTGCACTTTGGTACACAGGCTGAGGCTGTTGTTCATGATCTGTTGTAGCAGATAACAGGGAGAATAAATGTAAGGCCAGCGGAAGGACGCAATTGAACTGCTAGTAAGAAAAGAGCTCTGCTTATTTTTGCTCAGATTAAGCAGTCCGCCTTTATCAAAATAGTTGTTGTGACGCTACTGTACATAAAATGACACCAGATTATTTTGTCTAAAATCATAATTCACAGATGCATAGTTTATAGTAAAAATGACGATAAAACATGTCCGTGTGCTGGATTGACATCTTTTCTACCGATGATTGAGTGAACTCTTTCAATTTTTGAATGTCAAATCAAACTCTAAATATACGTTTTTATTAGTTAGTTGCTCATACAGCAATAACAATCATCTCATAAGTAAAATGAACTTAGTCCAGATTTCCTGCTCTTTAGAGGGGTCACATTACGAATTTATTTTACAAACTCAGTTTCCATATGAGTTGGGAAATTGTGTTAGATGTAAATATAAACGGAATACAATGATTTGCAAATCATTTTCAAATCATATTCTGTTGAATATGCTACAAAGACAACATATTTGATGTTCAAACTGATTAAAAAAAAATTGTTTGCAAATAATCATTAACTTTAGAATTTGATGCCAGCAACATGTGACAAAGTAGTTGGGAAAGGGCATGTTCACCACTGTGTTACATCGTATTTTCCTTTAACAACACTCAATAAACGTTTGGGAACTGAGAAAATGGTTGAAGCTTTGAAAGTGGAATTCTTTCCCATTCTTGTTTTATTTAGAGCTTTAGTCATTCAACAGGGACGGCGTGGCGCAGTGGAAGAGTGGCCGTGCGCAACCCGAGGGTCCCCGGTTCAATCCCCACCTAGTACCAACCTCGTCACGTCCGTTGTGTCCTGAGCAAGACACTTCACCCTTGCTCCTGATGGGTGCTGGTTAACGCCTTGCATGGCAGCTCCCTCCATCAGTGTGTGAATGTGTGTGTGAATGGGTAAATGTGGAAGTAGTGTCAAAGTGCTTTGAGTACCTTGAAGGTAGAAAAGCGCTATACAAGTACAACCCATTTATCATTTATTTATTTAACAGTCCGGGGTCTCCGCTGTCGTATTTGACGCTTCATAATGCGCCACAAATTTTCGATGGGAGACAGGTCTGGACTGCTGGCAGGCCAGGAAAGTACCCGCATTATTTTACTACGAATCCACGCTGTTGTAACACGTGGCTTGGCATTGTCTAGCTGAAATAAGCAGGGGCGTCCATGATAACGTTGCTTGGATAACAACATATTTGGCTCCAAAACCTGTATTGACCATTCAGCATTAATGGTGCCTTCACAGATGTGTAAGTTACCCATGCCTTGGCCAGTAATACACCCCCATACCATCACAGATGCTGGCTTTTGAACTTTGCGCCTATAACAATCCGGATGGTTATTTTCTTCTTTGCTCCGGAGAACACCACGTCCACAGTTTCAAAATATAATTTGAAATGTCGACTTGTCAGACCACAGAACACTTTTCCACTTTGCATCAGTCCATCTTAGATGAGCTCGGGCCCAGCCAAGTCAGCGGCGTTCCTTGGTGTTGTTGATAAATGGGTTTTGCTTTGCATAGCAGAGTTTTAACTTCCACTTACAGGTGCAGCAACCAACTTAAGTTACTGACAGTGGTTTTATGAAGTGTTCCTGAGCCCATGTGGTGATATCCTTTACACACTGATGTCTGTTTTTGATGCAGTACCGCCTGAGGGATCAACGGTCCGTAATATCATCGCTTACGTGCAGTGATTTCTCCAGATTCTCTGAACCTTTTGATGATTTTACGGACCGTAGATGGTAAAATCCCTAAATTCCTTGAAATAGCTCGTTGAGAAATGTTGTTCTAAAACTGTTCAACAATTTGCCTACAAGTTGGTGACCCTCACTCGCGTCATCCTTGTTTGTGAATTACTTAGCATTTCTTGGAAGCTGCATTTATACCCAATCATGGCACCCACCTGTTCCCAATTAGCCTGCACACCTGTGGGATGTTCCAAATAAGTGTTTGATGAGAATTTCTCAACTTTATCAGTATTTGTTGCCACCTTTCCCAAGTTCTTTGTCACGTGTTGCTGGAATCAAATTCTAAAGTTAATGATTACTTGCAAAAAAAAAATGTTTATCAGTTTGAACATCAAATATCTTGTCTTTGTAGTGCATTCAACTGAATACAGGTTGAAAATGATTTGCAAATCATTGTATTCCGTTTATATTTACATCTAACACAATTTCCCAACTCATATGGAAACGGGGTTTGTACGTTTAAACACTTCCTTGTGGTTTACATAACATGTAATAATAGTTCTTTGGTCAAAATGTTGCATTGGTTATATTTTACAGACCATCTGCAAGTTGCTTTCTGACCATCTCTTAATGTGCCGTTTTGTGGGCGGTCTTATTTACGTGCATCCACTTCGATAGTGTCTTCTCCGCATCAGCCATGTTGTAATTTGTAGCGTTTACGTGTCGAGTCTACTGACAGATATAAGTTAGAACTGTACACTACTTTGTTTTAAAAGTGGCAACAGTGGAGGATGCATGTTACTGTACAGGCCAGTCTGCCCCAAGACAAGAGGATAGCGAAAAAGAAGGAGCTTATTGACTACAGTGTCAGACTACAATGGCGGACTGGCGCACAGCAGTTTGGATAACTTTATACTGTACATAGATAATTCGCTGATGTCACCAATAGTCACCAAATACAAAACTCAAAACCAGTGAAGTTGGGACATTGTGTAAATGGTAAATAAAAACACAATACAATGATTTGCAAATCCTTTTCAACTTATGTTCAATTGAATAGACTGCAAATACAAGATATTTAATGTTCGAAACTTTTTTTGGGGTAAATAATCATTAACTTCGGATTTAATGGCAGTAATTCATTGTAAAAATAATAATTAACTGGCAGCAACATATTGCAAAAAAGTTGGCACAGGGGCATTCTCACCACTGTGTTACATGGCCTTTCCTTTTAACAACACTCAGTAAACATTTAGGAACTGTGTAGACCAATTTTGGACTCTTTTCAGGTGGAATTATTTCCCATTCTTGCTTGATGTACAGTTTAAGCTTAAGTCTGGGGTCTCCGTTGTGGTATTTTAGGCTTCATAATGTTCCACACATTTTCAATGGGAGACAGGTCTGGACTACAGGCAGGCCAGTCTAGTACCCACGTTCTTTTACTATGATTCCATGCTGTTATAACATTTGGCTTGATATTGTCTTGCTGAAATAAGCAGGGGTGTCCATGATAACATTGCTTGGATTCCAACACATGTTGTTCCAAAACTTGTATGTACCTTCCGCATTAATGGTGCCTTCACAGATGTGGAAGTTACCCATACCATCACAGATGCTGGCTTTTGAACTTTGCGTCTATAAAAATCCAGATGGTTCTTTTCCTCTTTGTTCCGGAGGACACCATGTCCACAGTATCCAAAAAGAATTTTAAAAGTGGACTCGTCAGACCACAAAACACTTTTACACTTTGCATCAGTCCATCTTAGATGAGCTTGGGCCCAGCGAAGCCGGCTGCGTTTCTGGGTGTTGTTGAATAATCAATCAATCAATCAATGTTTATTTATATAGCCCCAAATCACAAATGTCTCTAAGGACTGCACAAATCATTACGACTACAACATCCTCGGAAGAACCCACAAAAGGGCAAGGAAAACTCACACCCAGTGGGCAGGGAGAATTCACATCCAGTGGGACGCCAGTGACAATGCTGACTATGAGAAACCTTGGAGAGGACCTCAGATGTGGGCAACCCCCCCCCCTCTAGGGGACCGAAAGCAATGGATGTCGAGCGGGTCCAACATGATACTGTGGAAGTTAAATCCATAGTGGCTCCAACACAGCCGCGAGAGTTCAGTTCAAAGCGGATCCAAGACAGCAGCGAGAGTCCTGTCCACAGGAGACCATCTCAAGCGGAGGCGGGTCAGCAGCGTAGAGATGTCCCCAATCCTGGGTCTCGACTCTGGACAGCCAGTACTTCATCCATGGTTATCGGACCGGACCCCCTCCACAAGGGAGGGGGGGACATAGGAGAAAGAAAAGAAGCGGCAGATCAACTGGTCTAAAAAGGAGGTCTATTTAAAGGCTAGAGTATACAGATGAGTTTTAAGGTGAGACTTAAATGCTTCTACTGATGGCTTTCGTCTTGCATAGTAGAGTTTTAACTTGCACTTACAGATGTCGCGACGAACTATTGTTACTGACAGTGGTTTTCTGAAGTGTTCCTGAGCTCATGTAATATCCTTTACACAGTGATGTCGCTTTTTGATGCGGTACCGCCTGAGGGATCAAAGGTCACAGGTATTCAATGTTGGTTTTCAGCCTTGCTGCTTACATGCAGTAATTTCTCCAGATCCTCTGAACATTTTGATGATATTACAGACCTTAGATGGTAAAATCCCTAAATTCCTCGCAATAGCTGGTTGAGAAATGTTGGTTATTTTTTTCAAAACTAAGGTATTGTTTTATACCCATATTTGTTTTAGGTGATCATGCTTTTTTCCTTAGATACATTTATATTCTGAATCTCCAGTCATTTTACATGTCCTCTATCACTGGGGTTTGCATGGCCAATAGGGCCGCCTGCGCCATGTTTTGCCAACAGAGATTATGAAAGAATGAGTGGCATGAATTGGAGGTTGGGTATGTGTTACCATGAGTTTATGTGTGCATCCTGAGCACACACACATCCCCACTACCTCAAACACTAAGCTGATCGAATGAAAACAGGAAATGTCATGCAAGCCAGTGCAACAGAGATAACCAAACCCTTTTTAGAATGTTTTTTTCTTGTTCATTTACTCCACTGCCAGTGTTAACCTTGAAGCTCTTGCACACTTTTGTCTGCGTAAGTTTAAACTAAAATCATATTTTTAGGTCAATACATTCTAGGGAATCCCAGTTTGTAACTGATTATTATTAAAAACAAGACCTTGCTGGAAAAATTTAATAATTTAACTACTGTACGGGCGTTGTTGCGTTTTCTTTATTTCCTCTTCTGGGACTCACGCGGCCGTGGGAGGTCGGCTGCCTCTCCTCTTTATTTTCAGACTGGCCGAGTGTGCGACTTGGCTGTCATTTTCTCAGCACTACCTCGACCTTTGTAATTTGTAAATTTGACACTGTGTGACAATACAAAAAAGGAAAAAAATATTCAAAAGAATGACTAGCCAGCTTTTCAACTTTCAGCCAGAGTAAAACATGTGTAGACTGCAAATGAAGACTATTGTCAATGTTCAAATGAGTGATATTATACAGATTTGGCACCAGAATGACGTTAAAAGCAGTTTGCATGTATATTTCAATGTTTTAAGGAAAACGCACGCTTCTAGCTGGCTTCCTAAAATAGTTTTGTACAGTTGCTTGAAAATGATTTCACACCTTTTGAACTTTTCCACATTTTGTAATGTCACAAACACAAACAAAAAAAAACATTGGGCTGAGATTAAATGTGAAAGATCAACACAAAAAAACACATGAGGAGGAGGAGGAAAATGAAAGGAAGGAAATTGCCTCTTCGTTGCATATCTGATCAATCCTTTTTCAGCCTGTACATTTAGGTGCACGATTTGCAGTTGGGCAATATTTTCCATTTCAGGAGGACATATTGAAATGTGAGAATCTTCAAAGCTTGGGAAATCTTTAAATCCTTACCTGCTTTTAACTTCTCCACAACTTTAAGTTCCTCAGACTTCATAATGTAGTTTTCGCCCTCATATTCACTACATTTATTCTAAGATTAGATTACTGTACACCCAGTTGGATACTATGGAATCATTTCATCAACATTCGATTATCCCGCAAACATCAGACAAGTTCTGAAGAGAAAAGGGGGCTGAATTACTTGCATACCACGCTTTTTTTTGTTGTAAGAACAATTACTGTATTTCCCGGCTATAGAACGCAATGGTCTTTAAGCCGCACCCATTACATTTTTGAAGAAATGAATATGTTTACATATATTAGTTGCACCGGTTTACAACCTGCAGATATGTACTGGTACAAAATAATTTGTAAATGTTTATTTACATTAGGGCTGGGCGATATGGCCTTGTTTTAATACCTCAATATTTTTAGGCCATATCGCGATACATGATATATATCTCAATATTTTGCCTTAGCCTTGAATTAACACTTGATACATATAATCACAGCAGTATGAAGATTCCATGTGTCTACATTAAACCAGTCTTGTTCATACTGCATTAATATATGCTCATTTTAAACTTTCATGCAGAGAAGGAAATCACAACTAAGTCAATTGACCAAAACTGTATTTATTAAACAGTTATCAAGCAGTGGCACAAACATTCATGTCATTTCCAAAACAGAAAGTGCAAGATTGTCAGACATTTTAAAACAAGCTATTAGTGCACTTTTGTGCATGATGTCACCAAGACAACATATCAAAACAACTCAGTATTCTTCTTCCTCCAAACATGACGAGTTGCGTTTATACCAAAAAGTTTTATTTTGGTTTCATCTGACCACAAGACATTCTCGCAATCCTCTGCTGTATCATCCATGTATCCATTTTGGTATAAACTCAACACGTCGTGTTTGGAGGAAGAAGAATACGGAGTTGAATCCCAAGAACACAACACCTACTGTGAAGCATGGGGGTGGAAACATCATGCTTTGGGGCTGTTTTTCTGCTAAGGGGACAGGACGATTGTTCCGTGTCAAGGAAAGAATGAATGGGGCCATGTATCGTGAGATTTTGAGCCAAAACCTCCTTCCATCAGTGAGAGCTTTGAATGGTTGACCAAATACTTATTTTCCACCATAATTTACAAATAGATTCTTTAAAATTCCTACAATGTGAATTCCTGAACTTTTTTCCACATTCTGTCTCTCACAGTTGAAGTGTACCTATGATGAAGATTATAGACCTTGCACAATCGGTGGCTGACTAAATACTTTTTTGCCCCACTGTATATCATCCAAAATTCCCCACTCCCCGGTGGATTAATAAAGTATTTTTGTTTGTGATTTACATACTGTATGCACTATATACACTTGAAGTGTCAAATCTAATGCATTAACTTAATGACAAAAATTATCATCGGAGAGGCTTCGCGGTGTCTCGACTGGGTGAGCAGGTGTCGGACACCTCCGTCACCTTGGACGTATCCTCGCTCATCCATGCGGACTGGACACTGGCCGAGAGTGGAGTCGGCTGTCTTGGTTGCTTTGTTGGGTCTGCTCCTGTCTCTGGCCATGCTCCCTCCTCCCCAGCGGACAATGGGGTGGAACACCGCAGAGGCCACCACAGTGCATATGTCTATTTTACTTTTTATTCATAGCTGTATGTAGAAGTGTCTGGTTGTATCTGATGCTTTAATGTCTTTAATGTCATCTGTGTTCTTTGATGTTTGATGTTTCCCTCTTACACACATGTAAGAAGGATGTGTACTATGGCTATGAGTTTTTTTTTTTTTTTTCCCCCTTGGCCTCAGTCTGCACCCCCACTCCAGGGCCCAGGCTAAGACCGATTTTTTTATTTTTTTATTTTAATCTTCTATTCTTTTCTCTCATCCCCCCCCTGTTTACCTATATGTCATCTTTTTTGTAAGGGGCACTGGAAGCCGGCAGACCCGTCAGAGATCCTGTTCTGTCTCCCTGTAATGTTTGTCTGATCTTGAATGGGATTGTGCTGAAAATTTTAATTTTCCTGAAGGAACTCTCCTGACGGAATAAATAAAGTACTATCTAATCTAATCTAATCTTAATCACAATTTTACTATGCAATTTATTTTGGTGGCACATGGTTACAGAAGAGGCAACACGGGTTGCTTTACGGTCTGTGACAAGGTCAATGCATACATCAATGCAAAGATCCTTAGCTTTTAGTTGAATATTCCCGTCATAAAAAGTGAAGTTATAATTGCAGCCTGTATTCATTATCAGCTCGAGTAACCTGAATCTTTTGAGCAGCAGATTTGACAATCTAACTTTGGCACAAAGCCCTTTTAGTCTTGACTTTATCAACACGGCTTCTTTAAATCTCCAACTCCTCTCAGTGCTGCCAACTCCATCTTCCATTCCTCGCTCTCGCCGTCTCCGGCCCACTTCCCCCTGCTGCTGCATTGTGCCCAACACAGGCCAGCTGCCTCCCTGCCACCAGGTCCCAGTGCCTGTGGCGTGTAATTGACTTTCTCCCTGCACTGGCAAAAGCGGGCGGCCCGCGCCAGGCTGGAGGTGACCCATTTCCCCCGGGCATTCAGCAGCCTCCTAATCAACCATTCTCTGGGGTTGCCTCATTCACTCCACAATTAGAGCAACTCCCGTTTGTAGACCTCCATCAAGAGGTTGGCAGGCATGCTGAAGGGTTGGAGTGGTAAAGATAGACTCTTACCCAAACCTTCTGACTTTCTACTTGCCCCCCCCCCCCCCCCCCCCCCCAAGTGCGGTGGTTATGTTGCTGGTGCGCAGCATGCAGGCAGACAGGTGGCGAGGCGGCAAGACGAGCAGGTAACAGGCAGACAAAAGCAATGAGGCTGACAGACAGATGGAAGGAGGTGCTCAAGGGAGAGATTAAAAGGAAATCAGAGAGAAACTCAAAGCAGGAAGGAGATTCAGTGAGAGGATCTGCGCGTCTTTAGAGGAAGATTTGTGAGAATTCCCTCTTGTTGCCTTATGAGGGAACACAACAGCATCACCTTGCCATGCCTGCAACATGTTCCTATATTATAAATTTTTTTCATTGGCAGCGAAGTTAACACATGCATCCCCGTTTTTCTATATAGCGGATGCTGATTGGTCGAATTATTCGAAGGAATAAATGAGACTTATCGAAGAGGGCATCCGGAGACGACGGTGCGTGATGATTAAATAAGAGGCCATCGCTTCCCCGCTGCCATTGGCCTGATTTGCTATGCAGCAGAGGCGGCACTCTGGTCAGGGGATAACCATGTAATCAATGGGATGAAAAAGCTTCTCTGGCTGTGAAGGTTAAGAGGGGTACTGGCGGCTTTCAGGCCACTCATTGCGGCACATGTGCATGCATGCACACTCTATCTCATCTCCCTGCTCCCCGCTCACCTGTTCCCCTGTTTCACATGCCTTTATCTCTTTCTACCAGCTCCTGCTGCCACCTATTTTCCCTCTCTAACACCACCCCACCCCCCATATTTTTATTCCTCTACATTTTCTCTACATCTCCCTTTGCCTCCCCCTTCCTCCCACCTCTCCCAAGTGCCTGTCGCTCTCACTGTGGAAAAACCAAGTGACCAATCAGATCTCACGTCACAGCAGCGGCTTCTCACTCCCTCCTTTTATATCTTCAGCTCCTTCCCTCTCCTCCTCCTCCTCCTCCTCTCCTCCCATCTGCCTCGCCTTCCAACAACCTTTATCAGCTCACTTCCTGGACACGAGACCTGATGCATTATGGGAGACAGACGGCTGTCTAACGGGGTTAGTGGTGCAGCGTGGCTTTTTATCAGAGACCGTCTTAATCCTGTGTGTGTGCGTGTATGTGTGTGTGTGTGTGTGTGTGAGATCACCATATGAGCTGATGAACTCCCACATGCACAGGCCCAAACACACACACACACGCACACAAACAAACGTGTTTGTCAATGTCTGCCTTATATTGAGCATAATTTGTCCTGATGTGTTCTTTTCTGGCCCCTGCTGCCATTATTCCTACAGACTTCAATGAGAAGATGCATCATTTGCACCTTTTTCAGCTCTTGGGGCACGGCGTGGCAAAGTTGGTAGAGTGGCTGTGCCAGCAATCTGAGGGTTACTGGTTCAATCCCCACCTTCTGCCATCCTAGTCACGTCCGTTGTGTCCTTGGGCAAGACACTTCACCCTTGCTCCTGGTGGGTCCTGGTGAGCGCCTTGCATGGCAGCTCCCTCCATCAGTGTGTGAATGTGTGTGTGAATGGGTAAATGTGGAAGTAGTGTCAAAGCGCTTGGAGTACCTTGAAGGTAGAAAAGCGCTATACAAGTACAACCCATTTACCATTTATCATTTGTGTCCATGCTTCCATGCAGGTGCTGATATGCGTACACCATGAGCGGATTGGGGGAGAACTCCATGGAACCTCTGAGCTCAGAAAACCGGAAACGCAAACTCTCCACTTGTGACACGCCTGGTCTTGGGTGAGTCATCAGCCAAATAGAGACCATGTGGGTCCTACCCAAATATTTAGAAGTATTTTATTTGACTTATTTAGCAAATACTGTATATCATTTAGAGTTTAGAGCAGTGGTTCTTAACCTTGTTGGAGGTACCGAACCCCACCAGTTTCATAGGCGCATTAACCGAACCCTTCTTTAGTGAAAAATAAAAGGTTTGTTTTTTTCAAATATAAAAAAAACTCATATGTTTTTTTATTGGTGCACAAAATGAACAATGCATTAACATCACCTTTTTCAAGGAACAAAACCGACACAATGCATGAATTCGCAACAAATTACGCACCTTACACACATTACCATGAATTGATTTACGTGGACCCCGACTTAAACAAGTTAAAAAACTTATTGGGGTGTTACCATTTAGTGGTCAATTGTACAGAATATGTACTGTACTGCAGTGGTCCCCAACCTTTTTGTAGCTGCGGACCGGTCAACGCTTGATAATTTGTCCCGCGGGGTGGGGGGGATTTTTTTTTTTTTTCTTTCCCTTTGTCGTGAAAAGGGGAGGTTTTTGTCACGAAAAATTAAGGGTTTTTTTGGGTGGGTGCACTAATTGTAAGTGTATCTTGTGTTTTTTATGTTGTTTTAATTAAAAAATAATTAAAATTAATAAAAAATTCTTCTGCGGCCCGGTACCAATCGCCCCGGTGGTTGGGGACCACTGCTGTACTGTGTAAACTGTACTGTTTCATATAATGTATTCTCTTCCTTTGCAATCTGCTAGTAAAAGTTTCAATTGATCAATCAAACAACCTGCAAATCAGATGGAAAATTAGAGGCAACATTGTTTGGGGATATCCATAATACGCCGATAGGGAAACATTTTTATTTACACGATAAGTCGGATGTGTCTTTACCTCTGTGGCGGAGGCTCCACCAAACCCCTGAGACTGACTCACCGAACCCCTAGGGTTCGATCGAACCCAGGTTAAGAACCACTGGTTTAGAGTCTGCCTCTACTAGAACTTAAAACAAAGAGTACAAAAGGAGAAATGAAGCACTATTCACGCCTAAAACTTCGAGTTAAAAACTTTTGTCTGTGTTGTTTCACTTTTAAAATTGGGCAGAAAGAGTCTCTTGACACTAAAAGTTAAATAGCAGAAATACATCCTGGATAATTTCTCTAAGTCAGATCTAAGTTTCTGAGTATCCTGAAACCATCGGTGTGTTGTTCTGCAAAAAGTTGGTCAACTTGACAATCGTAGCTACAATAGTTAGCATTGATGTTAGCACTGCGTTGTCATTCCACATCGCTCAAGCCAAAGCTTTGTTATTTAGTTAGTTATTTATTAGTTAAAGTTAAAGTCCATCAAAAAGTTGTTCCGCCAAAAGGTGTTCAACTTGAGATTGTCGTGGTGAAGGTAAAGTAATAATAATAATGACGGATTAGATCAAGGGTCACAAACGCGTTGCCCGCAGGCACCAGGTAGCCCGTAAGGACTAGATGTGTCGCCCGCTGGCCTGTTCTAAAAATAGCCCAAATAGCAGCACTTACCAGTGAGCTGCCTCTATTTTTTAAATTGTATTTATTTACTAGCGAGCTGGTCTCGCTTTGCTCGACATTTTTAATTCTTAGAGAGACAAAACTCGAATAGAATTTGAAAACCCAAGAAAATATTTTAAGGACTTGGTGTGAAGTGAAGTGAATTATATTTATACAGCGCTTTTTCTCTTAGTGACTCAAAGCGCTTTACATAGTGAAACCCAATATCTAAGTTACATTTAAACCAATGTGGGTGGCACTGGGAGAACGTGGTTAGAGTGTCTTGCCCAAGGACACAACGGCAGTGACTAGGATGGCGGAAGCGGGAATCGAACCTGCAACCCTCAAGTTGCTGGCACGGCCACTTTACCAACCGAGCTATACCGCCCCAAGTCTTCACTTGTTTAAATAAATTCATTTATTTTTTTTACTTTGCTTCCTATAACTTTCAGAAAGACAATTTTAGTGAAAAATACAACCTTAAAAATTATTTTAGGATTTTAAATTCCTTTCTTTTCTTTCCTGACAATTTAAATCAATGTTCAAGTATTTTTTTTTTTTGTTGTAAAGAATAATGAACATTTTAATTTAATTCTTCATTTTAGCTTCTGTTTTTTCGACGAAGAATATTTGTGAAATAGTTCTTAAACTTATTATGATTAAAATTCCCCAAAATTATTCTGGCAAATCTAGAAAATCTGTAGAATCAAATTTAAATCTTATTTCAAAGTCTTTTGAATTTCTTTTAAAATTTTTGTTCTGGAAAATCTAGAAGAAATAATGATTTGTCTTTGTTAGAAATATAGCTTGGTCCAATGTGTTATATATTCTAACAAAGTGCATATTGGATTTTAACATATTTAAAACATGTCATCACAAATATATATTTATTTTGAGAAATCATCAAGATGATCAGTGTTCCCTCAAAGATAAATATCATTAATTATTAATAATAACAAAGAGTTAAAGGTAAATTGAGCAAATTGGCTATTTCTGGCAATTTATTTAAGTGTGTATCAAACTGGTAGCTCTTCGCATTAATCAGTACCCAAGAAGTAGCTCTTGGTTTCAAAAAAGGTTGGTGACCCCTGAATTAGATTTATATTGCACATTTTCTTGACACTCTAGACACGCTTCACGGAGAAGTGAAAACCCATCATTCATTCATTTCACATTCGCACCTGGTGGTGGTAAGCTACATTTGTAGCCACGGCTGCCCTGGGGTAGACTGACATAAGCGTGGCTGCCAGTTTGCGCCAACGGCCCCTCCGACCACCACCCATCATTTATTCACCAGTGCGTGTGGCACTGTGAGCAAGGGTGAAGTGTCCTGCCTAAGGACAAACCGGCAATGATTTGGATGGCAAGAGGCGGTTAGTGAACCTGCAACTCTCAAATTCCTGGCACGGCCGCTCTACCCACCACGCCATGTCGCCCCCGAAAGTAACGCTTGTATTAGTAGGATGTTGTTTTTAGTAGTATAACCCTTGACCCGGAAATGGAAGTCGTACTTGTGGGATATTTGTCAATCGTACCAACATAATACGAATAGAAAGTAGGTCAAAAATGCACTGTAATAAATATAATACAGAAATTCAACTTAACTTGACACTTAATTTGGGCCAAAAACCAGTACAATGTGTTTTTAAAAATGTTTTTAAAGAAAAATGTGTACCATTCAAAGCACGATGTCGCGAGGGACAACTGTATATGTAATTTTTTCTGTACATTCTGTAGGCTTAGCTTTCTTTAGTTGTGCACAGTACAGCAGGCCTTCAACATGTACATTGTTGTTCCATGAGTGCAATAAAAAGTGCAACACATGTTTGCAGCATCTTATCACAGTTTATCAGACCCAATTATGTACAAACCCCGTTTCCATATGAGTTGGGAAATTGTGTTAGATGTAAATATAAACGGAATACAATGATTTGCAAATCATTTTCAACCCGTATTCGGTTGGACATGGTACAAAGACAAGATATTTAATGTTCAAACTGATTAATTTTTTTTTTTTTTCAAATAGTAATTAACTTAGAATTTCATGGCTGCAACACGTGCCAAAGTAGTTGGGAAAGGGCATGTTCACCACTGTGTTACATCACCTTTAAATTTAACAACACTCAATAAACGTTTGGGAACTGAGGAAAATAATTGTTGAAGCTTTGAAAGTGGAATTCTTTCCCATTCTTTTTTTTATGTAGAGCTCCAGTCGTTCAACAGTCCAGGGTCTCCGCTGTTGTATTTTAGGCTTCATAATGCACATTTTCGATGGGAGACTGGTTTGTACTGCAGGCGGGCCAGGAAAGTTGCCGCACTCTTTTACTACAAATCCACGCTGTTGTAACACGTGGCTTGGCATTGTCTTGCTGTAATAAGCAGGAGCGTCCATGATAACGTTGCTTGGATGACAACATATGTTGCTCCAAAACCTGTATGGACCTTTCAGCATTAATTGTGCCTTCAGAGATTTGTAAGTTACCCATGCCTTGGGCACTAATACACCCCCATACCATCACAGATGCTGGCTTTTGAACTTCGCGCCTATAACAATCCGGATGGTTATTTTCCTCTTTGTTCCGGAGGACACCACGTCCACAGTTTCCAAATATAATTTGAAATGTGGACTCGTCAGACCACAGAACACTTTTCCACTTTGCATCAGTCCATCTTAGATGAGCTCATGCCCAGCAAAGCCGGCGGCGTTCCTTGTTGTTGTTGATAAATGGGTTTTGCTTTGCATAGCAGAGTTTTAACTTGCACTTACAAATGTAGCAACCAACTTTAGTTACTGACAGTGGTTTTATGAAGTGTTCCTGAGCCCATGTGGGGATATCCTTTACACACTGATGTCCGTTTTTTATGCAGTACCGGCGAGGGAATCAAAGGTGCGTAATATCATCGCTTACGTGCAGTGATTTCTCCAGATTCTGCAAACCTTTTGATGATTTTACGGACTGTAGATGGTAAAATCCCTAAATTCCTTGCAATAGTTTGTTAACAAATGTTGTTCTAAAGCTGTTTGACAATTTGCTTATAAATTGGTGACCCTAGCCTCATCCTTGTTTGTGAATTATTTAGCATTTCCTGTAAGCTGCTTTTATACGCAATCATGGCACCCACCTGTCCCCAATTAGCCTGCACACCTGTGGGATGTTCCAAATAAGTGTTTGATGAGCATTCCTCAACTTTATCAGTATTTATTGCAACCTTTCCCAACTTCTTTATCAGGTGTTGCTGGCATCAAATTCTAAAGTTAATGATTATTTGCAAAAAAAATAATGTATATCAGTTTGAACATCAAATATGTTGTTTTTGTAGCATATTCAACTGAATATGGGTTGAAAATGATTTGCAAATCATTGTATTCTGTTTATATTTACATCTAACACAATTTCCCAACTCATATGGAAACGGGGTTTGTATGTACCGTATTTTTCGGACTATAAGTCGCAGTTTTTTCATAGTTTGTGACATATACTCCGGAGCGACTTATGTGTGAAATTATTAACACATTACCGTAAAATATCAAATAATATTATTTATCTCATTCGCGGAAGAGACGAAGAAAATGTCAGCAATCGTCACATACACGTCAACTAATAATAATTTGGCGGGGGAGGGTAATGGCAGAAGTGCATTGTGGGTCATGGGATGCTAACTGCTATGTGCTGTATGCTACTGCCGTAGCTATTAAAATGGATCGTTTCATCGTTGGCGATAACTTATGAAAACTGAGAACGGTTGAGCAAAAATTGGACCCAAAAGGAAATCATGTACTGCAGATTACAAGCTTGACGTAGTAAAATATGCAGCAGAAAACGACAAGAGGAAGCGGCGCATACCTTTTGGAGTTGGCAGAGTTGCTTGGAAGCGACATCGAGGAAGAAGATTTCATGGGATTTATCGATTAGGAGTGTCAGATTCTTTGGTAAACGTATAGCATGTTCTATATGTTAGTTATTTGAATGACTCTTACCATAATATGTTACGTAAACATACCAGGCACCTTCTCAGTTGGTTATTTATGCGCCATATAACATATGCTTATTTAGCCTGTTAGTCACTATTCTTTATTTATTTTAAATTGCCTTTCAAATGTCTATTCTTGGTAATGGATTTTATCAAATACATTTTCCCCAAAAATGCGACTTATACTCCAGTGCGACGTCTATATTTTTTCCTTCTTTATTATGCATTTTCAGCCAGTGCGACGTATACTCCGGAGCGATTTACAATACGAAAAATACGTTAAGTACATGGTGCTACTGTTTATTTATATATCTGACTTTGTGAAATGTGGCTCCAAAAACTGTTTTATTTCACAAAATACTGTATTTTGGTTTGACGACCAACCTACTATCTAATAGCTAACATTACCTGATATTTCAAATCTCTATTGATTTTCATCCATAATCTGCAAAAAAAAAATATTACCGGTACTTGGCTCCAGGTTTCTCTGAAGAGTCATAATCACTTTGTGTGTTGCTCCCTGCAGGAGTGAGAGGAAGCGGCGGGAGCAGGAAAGTAAATACATCGAGGAGTTGGCGGAGCTGATCTCGGCCAACCTAGGCGACATCGACAGCTTCAATGTCAAACCAGACAAGTGTGCCATCCTCAAAGAGACAGTGCGCCAGATCCGCCAGATCAAAGAACAGGGTGAGCTTTCTGATAGATAGTTGGGAGGTTGTGTGACTAAAAGTGATGTGGAAAGACCAGACATCTGTTGACACACATGCACACGTGCGCATAAACACTTTCCGGAGCCCAGGTGCCAGGGTGAATCAGTCATTCATCTCCGTCAAATTTCACAGCTTCACCTGCTTATGTTTGGGAAGTAACATTGGCAGAGCTTTGTGAACCCGTCATTTGTGCGCGTCATTGTGTGCATGCATGCGTACAATAGGTACACATACAGCTGCGGGCTGGCCTCACAATGGGCTGTTTAATGGAGTGTTTTGCAGGTAATCACAGTCATTCTGCCAAAGTGTCAAATTATTACTTCTATTACAACTGCTTTGGTTCTGTTGGTTTAAATATCATCCAACTTTTACTTACAACCTTGTTTGGATGTGATTCTTTGGGGCCTTTAAAGGCGGAATTAGTGCTGGTTGTTGTTTTTGTTTCTGTGTGGCTCAGTCAGTCTGCCACCCCGACAGGAAAGGGAAGAGGCTACAGCTGGCCCTGACTGGCTGCTGACAGGTTGCCATGGTTACAGGAAGTGGAGACAGACATGACATGAGCTTTCGGACTCATCGCTTGCTTCCTACCTGTTCTACTTTTCTCCGTCTCACTCTCATTTACTTGTCATGCAGATTTGGATGTGTTTTTGTGTTAAGTTGCGGCATCTTTCTCATCTATTTGTCTGTTTTTTTTATCATCTTTCTCACTGTTTCTGTACCCTTGTGGTTTCAATCAATCAATGTTTATTCATATACAGTGGGGCAAAAAAGTATTTAGTCAGCCACCGATTGTAGAAATTTTAAAGAATTTATTTGTAAATTATGGTGGAAAATAAGTATTTGGTCAACCATTCAAAGATCTCACTGATGGAAGGAGGTTTTGGCTCAAAATCTCACGATACATGGCACCATTCATTCTTTCCTTGACACGGATCAATCGTCCTGTACCCTTCGCATAAAAACAGCCCCAAAGCATGATGTTTCCACCTCCATGCTTCACAGTAGGTATGGTGTTCTTGGGATGCAACTCAGTATTCTTCTTCCTCCAAACACGACGAGTTGAGTTTATACCAAACTGGATACATGGATGATACAGCAGAGGATTGGGAGAATGTCATGAGGTCAGATGAAACCAAAATAGAACTTTTTGGCTCAAACTCAACTCGTCGTGTTTGGAGGAAGAAGAATACTGAGTTGCATCCCAAGAACATCATACCTACTGTGAAGCATGGGGGTGGAAACATCATGCTTTGGGGCTGTTTTTCTGCTAAGGGGACAGGACAATTGATCCGTGTTAAGGAAAAAATGAATAGGGCCATGTTACAGAGCGGAGGTTCTCCCGAAATGTGTTTGTCATTCTTGTTTGGTGTGGGTTCACAGTGTGGCGCATATTAGTTAGTGTTAAAGTTGTTTATATCACAATAATAAATGTAACCTTTGTGGCTGTTGAACAAGTATGCCTTGCAGTCAGTAACACCGACTATAAGGGTCACATGCTACATGTGACCGGCTGGCACGCGTCGGCACGCAGATAGCATAGCATGGCATGATAGCGGGCGCGGCACAGGCGCCAAGAGCATTGTCATAACGGCACACCTTCAATATTGTTGTGCGGGTGAAAAACGGAGAATGATAGACCTGGGATATTCCTGGGAGAGGCACTGAAATAATCTCCTGGAAAAATCGTGGGGGTCGGCAAGTATGCAGCTGAGCCACATCAGAGTGACCAAAGAGCCGCATGCGACTCCGAAGCCGCGGGTTGCCAACCCCTGTCCTAAAGCCAAACATAAATGAGGATGGGGTTGAGTATGAAGGCTACATGGACAGCAAAGATATTTGATTAGTTCTACTGCATTTAGCACAAATAATTTAAAAAGTATGCCTTTTTTAAACAAACTGCCACCGCACGTCGGACAATGACATCTGTGAAGACTTACAGTAGTGCTGCAAGATGTCGTTCATGTCGCCTACTCCCGTCATACAAACTACCTTGTAGGTAGCAAGATTGAAAAGGTAAATAAGCGTTTTTGTTTAAACAACTGGTTAAACTAAGGAAGGGTAAATGTAGATGTAAATGGTGCACTATTTTATGTTGTTTATGGATGTCTTTATTTCATTATCTATTAATACACTGTAGATCTATAACTAGTTTGCTATATCATTACTTTCAAAATGTGCAATTCTTTCTATACTTATTGTTACCAAGTTTTGAGCAAATCCATGACTTTCAGCTCAGTAAACATGTGAAAAAGTTCCTGTGTGACATTCTGACTATCAAGTTGCATTTGTATCCAGATATTGGGGTATTTCTTTTGGCAAATTTTATTAATGCAATTCATGATTTAAATACAAACCATTGATAAAACATTACACTATCACGTGACGTCGCAGATGCTCCACTCAAAATATTTCTGGAAAGGACATGACGTCGTCTTCACACATGCGTGGACAGATCGGGTAGTGACAGTGTTGTGTGACATGTGTTTGGACGGTGTGACTGTGTTTTGGACTTTGCAGCGAGTTTGCTCCTATCGGCCACCGTAGAAAACAGACTTTTACGTGTATGCGTGCGATTGAGTGTGGGACAGTTTGTCACTTGGAACGGTTGCTGGTAATCCCTGGAAGTGCAACATGGGCCCCTCCATCCAGGGGGCAGTGCAGGGCCCCTCCGGCAGCACCGTGCCAAACCAGCCCGAAGGGGCAGCAGCGCATCCCCACTGAGAGAACCAGTCCACAAATATTTGTGGGGAAAGATAAAAGCAGGGGGAGCCACTAGTGGTGTAACGGTACACAAACATTTCGGTTCAGTTTAGAGGTCACGGTTCGGTTCATTTTCGGTACAGTAAGAAAACAACAAAATGTAAATTTTCTGTTTTTTTATTTACCAAATTTGCAAAATCTTCCAACAAAAATATTTTTCTTAGCGGAATATTTGATGTGAAGTAATGGGAACCTTGGATAGGTCGATAATTCATAATAACATTGATTTTTATTCAATATTATGTTTTGAGCAATGACAGTGTGAAAGAAAAAAAACTGCTTTGTTTTATTAGTCAACATTGCATATTTTTCTAAATTACATTTAACTTTTAAGCTTTTTTTATTTCATTTTTGTTATTTTTCTGTTTATTTCAATAGTATTTTTAGAAAGTGCCGTGGGCCTTTAAAACATTAGCTGTGGGCCCCAAATGGCCTCCGGGGCACACTTTTGACACCCCTGCTATAGGTAATCCATCCATCCATTTTCTACCGCTTATTCCCTTTCGGGGTTGCGGGGGGCGCTGGCGCCTATCTCAGCTACAATCGGGCGGAAGGCGGGGTACACCCTGGACAAGTCGCCATTCATCGCAGGGCCAACACAGATAGACAGACAACATTCACACTCACATTCACACACTAGGGCCAATTTAGTGTTACCAATCAACCTATCCCCAGGTGCATGTACTCCGGGTTTAGATAATAAAAAATAAAATCTGATAAATCTATGGATAAAAAGCACAGCCTGGCGACGCATGCGCGTTTATCGTTACTCTCTCGCTCTCTCTGTCTCTGCCCCTCCCTCACGAATGCTGCTGCGTGCACAATTTGTTTTGTTTTTAACTCCTTCCTAACTCCACACGTACATTGAAAATACACGCAACCCTATCTTAAAATGCCGGACATTTGAGGCATTTAAGAAACTCCGCCCGGACAGCCTCGCAAAAGAGTACATATCCGGTGAAAAGAGGAGGTCTCCCGTCCAAAGGCAAAACCTAGTAACTCATGTCTAGCTGATTTTGAGAAAACAAAGGAAAACCAATCTATCCTGATGCTGTCTTACAAAGATCTACAAAGTCCTCAAACGTATAAATGTTTTCTTGAGCTTTCATTTTCTTGCGGATTGAGCCATGGATTGAATCTGCTCTCATGAACGTGTGCCCTTTCTCCAGATATTTCATCACAATCTCGGGTGGGCCCCATTCTGCGTTTGCACATTGGGCAAGAGCCGTGTACAGCGTCCAGTTTTTATTTTGACCTCCACAGTTCTCTTCCCAAAAGAGTATGCAAGGGGAAGAATCAAGAACAATACATTTAATGAAGCTGCTTGCAACGTCCTGGGCCAATCTTCCAAATATCCCCTCGTGCCATAATATCACATAATCAGGTCGACCGTCGGCCCCCATTCGT
Organism: Nerophis ophidion; assembly: GCF_033978795.1. Lineage (NCBI taxonomy): Eukaryota > Metazoa > Chordata > Actinopteri > Syngnathiformes > Syngnathidae > Nerophis > Nerophis ophidion. The sequence continues at coordinate 64,138,820 of NC_084616.1, forward strand.
GCAAATGTCTCATTAAAGACAATAAGGCGACTGACAAAGAAACTCCGATTGGTTCCTTGAGATACTAGGTTTTTCTGTTGTATCTACGCGGTTATGTGGTAGTTGCCAGGTCCAGCTTACTTACGGAACAAATTACAATATCGCTTACACTAATGTAAAGCATATCACTTAGGAACTCCAAAATTATTATCAGCTCAGTTTTGACCAAAATTGAGTTACTGGGTTTTGCCTTTGGACGGGTGAGGTGTGGCCAGTCTATCGTAGCCCTGTCGCTGCTATCATGCTGCATGTTGTGTCTTGGTGTGCATTGTTTACACTACGTGCGGTACGCTACTTAATATGTCCGTGTGGAAACTCGTTCGGTCCACCTCCGAACCGAACCGAAACCCCTGAACCGAAACCGTTCAATACGAATACACGTACCGTTACACCCCTAGACCTCCTCTGAGCCGACACACGGTGGCCCGAGCTGGTCCCAAAACACAAGACCCAGCAACCAATGCCACGCACAGACCCCCAGTGAACATTCCACCCAATCCTACCCGTCCGGGGAGCCCCCAGGGGAAGCCGGCCCCCCATCCAGCTAGACAGCAACCCTCCTCTTCCTTCCTGCCTGTCTTAACTTTAATGTCCATCTTTAGGCAGCCTTGTGTAGAGTATTTCCTTTGTGTGAGTATATCTGAGCCCCTCTGAGCTAATCAGATAGTATGCTTGCTGCAACAAGCTGAATGTCCTGTTTCATTATTTTAGCATTGTTTATTTGTGCAGCCGTATGTTTGTACTCCACGACGACCCCCAGTCTTACTTCAGGTGCCTGGACTGCTGCCCCTGCCTGCATTATTATAGCTCGCAGAGCCTCTCTCGCGCTCTCCCACGCTCCCTCTCTCCGACTCAGCCTACCAGACACTTCCTCTGAGTCTGACACTGAATATAAAGCATGAGGACGGCTGCTACCTGCTCCACATGCGCCCAGCCCTCCACTCCTACTGATGGGCTCCTTAGAGAAACCTGCCCCCTCCCTCCCTTACCTGTACTTAAAAAAAAATGTAAAAAAAATATTAAAGCTTGAGAAACACTGCCCCCTGCTGGATCAACATCAGTAGGGGACATCTTGTTATAGTTTCTAGTAACTTTTCAGCTTGAAGTTGTTGTTTTTTAGGGGGGCTGGAATTTTCAATTACAATTTCACTCTCTTCACTTCCAGGCAAATCTTCAACCAGTGACGATGACGTTCAGAAATCAGACGTTTCCTCAACAGGTCAGGGTGTCATTGACAAGGACCACCTCGGACCGCTCCTGCTGCAGGTAAGCCCGGCTCCCCTGCTTGTTATTGTTAACAAGTGACTACTTCCTGTCACTGCACCAAAAGGCTCTGGACGGTTTCCTGTTTGTGGTGAACCGCGAGGGCAGCATCGTGTTTGTGTCTGACAACGTGACTCAGTACCTGCAGTACAAACAGGACGAGCTCATCAACACCAGTGTGTACAACATTCTGCACGAAGAAGACAGGGAGGAGTTCCACAAGAACCTACCCAAGACTAACTGTGAGTTTCCAGGAAAAACTTCAAAACTGGTGCTAAATCCCACATTTTTTTTGCAAATTCAACTCCTAAAATGTACTCATTCTTCTCTTATTATGGGTTTGTAAGTGGAGTTGTGCTTAGTAGGCTACAACTAAGTTCAGTTGATTTGTTTTTAGGAATTTAAGACAAACCCTCTTGGAAGAACAAAACATGCCGATATTGCTCACGGCACAAATGACAAGTTGAAGGGGCCAGTGACAGACCATACCTGTCGACGTTTGCATTTTAAAACAAGTGAAATTTCTCCGTATCATAGATCGAAATAAGGGATTTTCATTTTCATTACTAATCGCCGTTAAATCAATAAGAAAATAAGGAGAATCAAATAAAATGGGACCTAACAGGTCTCGACGTGATATCTCAGAGTGTCACTAACCACTGCACCATCCACATTGAGCTGTTTGCCAAACTAATAATACATAATAATATGATATGTATATATATATATATATATATATATATATATATATATATATATATATATATATATATACAAACCACGTTTCCATATGAGTTGGGAAATTGTGTTATATGTAAATATAAACAGAATACAATGATTTGCAAATCATTTTCAACCCATATTCAATTGAATATGCTACAAAGACAACATATTTGAAGTTAAGACTGATAAACTTTTTTTTTTTTGCCAATAATCATTAACTTTGGAATTTGATGCCAGCAACACGTGACAAAGAAGTTGGGAAAGGTGGCAATAAATACTGATAAAGTTAAGGAATGCTCATCAAAAACTTATTTGGAACATCCCACAGGTGTGCAGGCTAATTGGGAACAGGTGGGTGCCATGATTGGGTATAAAAGCAGTTCCATGAAATGCTAAGTAATTCACAAACAAGGATGGAGCGAGGGTCACCAATTTGTAATCAAATTGTCGAACAGTTTTAGAACAACATTTCTCAACGAGCTATTGCAAGGAGTTTAGGGATTTTACCATCTACGGTCTGTAAAATCATCAAAAGGTTCAGAGAATCTGGAGAAATCACTGCACGTAAGCGATGATATTACGGACCTTTGATCCCTCAGGCGGTACTGCATCAAAAACCGACATCAGTGTGTAAAGGATATCACCACATGGGCTCAGGAACACTTCATAAAACCACAGTCAGTAACTACAGTTGGTCGCTACATCTGTAAGTCCAAGTTAAAACTCCACCATGCAAAGCGAAAGCCATTTATCAACAGCACCAAGAAACGCCGCCGGCTTCGCTGGGCAAGCGCTCATCTAAGATGGACTGTTGCAAAGTGGTAAAGTGTTCTGTGGTCTGACGAGTCCACATTTCAAATTATATTTGGAAACTTCGACGTGGTGTCCTCCGGAACAAAGAGGAAAATAACCATCCGGATTGTTATAGGCCACAGTTCAAAAGTCAGCATCAGTGATGGTATGGGGGTGTATTAGTGCCCAAGGAATGGGTAACTTACACATCTGTGAAGGCACCATTAATGCTGAAAGTTACATACAGGTTTTGGAGCAACATATTTTGTCATCCAAGCAACGTTATCATGGACGCCCCTGCTTATTTCGGCAAAACAATGCCAAGCCACGTGTTACAACAGCATGACTTCGTAGTAAAAGAGTGCGGGTACTTTCCTGGCCCGCCTGCAGTCCAGACATGTCTCCCATCGAAAATTTGTGGCGCATTATGAAGCGTAAAATACGACAGCGAAGACCCCGGACTGTTGAACGACTGAAGCTCAACATAAAACCAGCATGGGAAAGAATTCCACTTTCAAAGCTTCAACAATTAGTGTCCTCAGTTCCCAAACGTTTATTGAGTGTTGTTAAAAGAAAATGTAACACAGTGGTGAACATGCCCTTTCCCAACTACTTTGGCACGTGTTGCAGCCATGAAATTCTAAGTTAATTAATATTTGCAAAAAAAAATTAAGTTTATGAGTTTGAACATCAAATATCAAATATCTTGTCTTTGTAGTGCATTCAATTGAATATGGGTTGAAACGTATTTGCAAATCATTATATTCCGTTTATATTTACATCTAACACAATTTCCCAACAATATATATATATATATATATATATATATATATATATATATATATATATATATATATATATATATATATATATATATATATATATATATATATATATATATATATATATATATATATAATATATATATATATATATATATATATATATATATATATATATATATATATATATATATATATATATATATATATATATGGAAACGTATAAAGAAGTGTGACCAGCTGCATGCTCTTCTTTAGGTAGACATAATAACTTTTATTTGTCAAGGCAAATGTATTTTCCGCCCTGTTCGTGTGCATCCATCTCTCTCGGGTTGATGATTTGTTTTCCCTTTTTATTTTGAACATGAAACAGACTGTAATGAATACATCATACATGTAAATAACAACAACAACCAAGGGTTTTGATGTGTTTGCCATTTGTATATTCAAAAAAGCAGTGAAAGGAAGTCAAAGCGTATCGATTTCTTCCACTAAACTTTACAAACATCACTTGCTTCCAAGTAATAATAATAATGATATGATGATTGTAATAGCATTGATCAATTGACTAGTAACATGGGACTCAATGTCCCCTGTCACCAAGTGTTACCAAAGCTCGAGTCAAGCTGTTTTTTTATGGACAAAGAAAGAAGGACATAAAACAGGATTTCTTGGCAGAAACGGGAATGATGTCACTGACTTGGTGAGATTTCTATCATGTTCTCGCCAACCCGGTGTTATGACGATGATGGTGATGTAAACATGGAAACAAAGCAGCTTTTAAATAGGGTTAATGGGGTGGACTTTCAAATCTTTGACATGTCCAAATGAAGAGCCGGGATGACAACAGTAATACCAACTAAATCACAATTCAGCATTTTACAGAAATTATTTGGATAATTCTAAATGCTTTTAAATATGTGGCAAGAGTTTGAGGCAAAAGGCAAAAATTCCAGCAAACACAAATGTTCCACTGATATTTGCTGCTAAGGGGATCAGTCAGCCGCATATTTTTTTTTTAATTTTCTCTTCCTGTGGCCATCCTATTACAGTGGGGCAAAAAAGTATTTAATCAGCCACCGATTGTGCAAGTTCTCCCACTTAAAATGATGACAGAGGTCTGTAATTTTCATCATAGGTACACTTCAACTGTGAGAGACAGAATGTGAACAAAAAACACAGGAATTCACATTGTCGGAATTTATTTGTAAATGATGGTGGTAAATAAGTATTTGGTCAACCATTCAAAGCTCTCACTGATGGAAGAAGGTTTTGGATCAAAATCTCACGATACATGGCCCTGTCACGCCAAATTTCTTCCCCCCTACAAAAACCTTCCCCCACATTTACTTCCGGGGTCATGATTAATACAGACGTTTTGTTAACGCTATATTATAAAAATATAACGCTATATTATAAAAATACAGACGTTTCGTTAAGGCTATATTATAAAAAAAAAAAAAAAAAACAATTTGGGGACGGCGTGGCGCAGTGGGGAGAGTGGCCGTGCGCAACCCGAGGGGCACGGGTTCAAATCCCACCTAGAACCAACCTCGTCACATCCGTTGTGTCCTGAGCAAGACACTTCACCCTTGCTCCTGATGGGTGCTGGTTGGCGCCTTGCATGGCAGCTCCCTCCATCAGTGTGTGAATGTGTGTGTGAATGGGTAAATGTGGAAGTAGTGTCAAAGCGCTTTGAGTACCTTGAAGGTAGAAAAGCGCTATACAAGTACAACCCATTTATTTACAAACACAAGCCATGGGATGACTCATTTACTTCAAAATCTCACGATACATGGCCCCATTCATTTTTTCCTTAACACGGATCAATCGCCTGTCCCCTTAGCAGAAAAAAAGCACCAAAGCATGATGTTTCCACACCCATGCTTCACAGTAGGTATGGTGTTCTTGGGATGCAACTCAGTATTCTTCTTCCTCCAAACACAACAAGTTAAGTTTATACCAAAAAGGTCTATTTTGGTTTCATCTGACCAGATGACATTCTCCCAATCCTCTGCTGTATCATCCACTGTGAAGCATGGGGGTGGAAACATCATGCTTTGGGGCTGTTTTTCTGCTAAGGGGACAGGACGATTGATCCGTGTTAAGGAAAGAATGAATGGGGCCATGTATCGTGAGATTTTGAGCCAAAACCTCCTTCCATCAGTGAGAGCTTTGAATGGTTGACCAAATACTTATTTTCCACCATAATTTACAAATAAATTCTTTAAAATTCCTACAATGTGAATTCCTGGATTTTTTTTCACATTCTGTCTCTCACAGTTGAAGTGTACCTATGATGAAAATTACAGACCTCTGTCATCATTTTAAGTGGGAGAACTTGCACAATCGGTGGCTGACTAAATACTTTTTTGCCCCACTGTACTTACTTGTTCATATCTAGTAGCAGCACCTCAAAGATTGTACTGCAAATAGCTGATACAGAGAAACCTGCATAAACCTGATTCCCATCCAACATCCATTTTGAGTCAGGTACAGGTTTTCTTGGACTTTTTAGGCCGATTTTTTCAGAAAATTTAGTCGGAGTTACAATTTATATCACATTTTGGAGGTTCCACTTTGGATCCATCCATCCATTTTCTACCGCTTGTCCCTGTCGGGGTCACGGGGGGACTAGAGCCTATCCCAGCTGCACCCTGGACAAGTGGCCACCTCGTGGCAGGGCCAACTTAGGATGTTCCACACGATATACGCACACGCACAGACCTCGACATCTTCTTCCGTGCGAAGGTACAAAACAAAGTTGCCCAAGTGAATACGCCTACTCAAATCCAACCTACTCGGTTATGTGTTACCTTCCTTTGTATTTTACTCCCCGCCATGATGACAAGCTCCCGGGAAGGATCTTCTCAGAGACACGCACAATACACAACACACGTGCACCAAAGCACCTGCCCACTTGGTGCGCTGCAGGTAGAGCGTGGCACAGCTGTCAGTCACACTCAGTGGTCCAGACAGTGCAAAACAGTCTTGAGCTCTATTGAGATCCCATGGCAGCCATGTGGAAAGTACTTACTGCTAAATAATGCACCTGTACACGCTCCTCCCACTCACATCAATCAGTTTGTATGCGTGCGCCTTAATTTTTCCGTGAGCATGCACAGAGGGATCAAAAATGTGATGGCCTGAGCCCACCACTGGAGAAACACCACAACCTGACTTTTAAACAGCACAGACTCCAGCTGCTCAGTGACACAGCTCACTTGTTCCTACACCTTCATCATACCTTTCCTCCTACGCCTCTCCAAACTTTCTTGGCCTCATTCCTGCCTGAGATGGCTGCCAAATAAGCTGACTCTCACGATTGTGCTTTTCTCAACACGCTCGTGTCCACACTCCCAGCCCTCATTGTTTCTCGCTCTGCTGCGCCTCGCTGTCATTAGACTTTTTACAGCCGTGAATGAAATGAGCTCTCGCTGCACATTCCTGCAGGATGACCACCACTGACCACGACACCTACTGTACAGTTAATAAATACACATGTCTTTTACAAGCCTCTTTTCGTCTGTGGGTCATCGTTTTCCAAAGTGACTATGGTATGCTGGGGAGAAAAAGCAAGGCCATGTCAACCCGCCCCTCGACGTCCAGTATCTCTAGAGCGGGGGTGACCACAATTTTTTCAGCAGGCAAGCTACCTTTCAAATGACCAAGTCAAAGTGTGTTGCCCACTGCTCCCTTCACTCCCCAGGGGGTGACCAAGGGGATGGGTCAAATGCAGAGGCCAAATTTCACCACACCTAGTGTGTGTGTGACAATCATTGGTACTTCAACTTTACTTTTAACTTTAAACATTTGAGGGTTGTTAAAAGAAAAGGTGATGTAACACAGTGGTGAACATGCCCTTTCCAACTACTTTGGCACGTGTTGCAGCCATGGAATTCTAAGTTAATTATTATTTGCAAAAAAAAAAAAAGTTTATGAGTTTGAACATCAAATATTTTGTCTTTGTAGTTCATTCAACTGAATATGGGTTGAAAATGACTTGCAAAGGCTTCACAGTTGCAGAGGGGTTAGTGTGTCTGCCTCACAAAACAAAGGTCCTGCAGTCCTAGGTTCAATCCCAGGCTCGGGATCTTTCTGTGTGGAGTTTGCATGTTCTCCCCTTTAATGCGTGGGTTCCCGCCAGGTACTCCGGCTTCCTCCCACTTCCAAAGACATGCACCTGGGGATAGGTTGATTGGCAACACTAAATTGGCCCTAGTGTGTGAATGTGAGTGTGAATGTTGTCTGTCTATCTGTGTTGGCCCTGCGATGAGGCGGCGACTTGTCCAGGGTGTACCCCGCCTTCCGCCCGATTGTAGCTGAGATAGGCACCAGCGGCCCCCGCAACCCCAAAGGGAATAAGCGGTAGAAAATGGATGAATGGATGACTTGCAAATCATTGTATTCCGTTTATATTTACATCTAACCCCAACTCATGGAAACAGGGTTTGCACATATATTTGGCCCCTTGCCCAAGCAATTTTTTGCCCAATGCGGCGCCCCCAAGCCAAAATCTTGGACACCCTTGCTCTAGAATCATCTATCCTCCCTGCACCTGACAGACAATAACCACTGCCAACAATTCAAGGCTATGATGAGACTTTACTTGGACATTTCACTGTAAACTTTACCGCCTCCACCTCTCCCCTCCCTTGAAGGTGACCCTTTGTGTGTGTGTGTGTGTGTGTGTGTGTGTGTGTGTGTGTGTGTGTGTGTGTGTGTGCGTGTGTGTGTGCGCGCATTGTAATAAAGAGTCAGGATCCTAATGAGAATAGATGGCAGAGTGTCCCTGGCCTCTGCCCGCTACAGAGTACACTTAGAAGGAGAGATATTGGAAATCGACACCTTAGGTACATTAATCCCATGGTCCATTTAGCTGCAGAACCAAACAGCAGCGGAGGCACCTGCTTCTCAATCTAAGTGGAGAAATACTGTTTTTTTTTTTGTAGAGCGTTTGAGGGATACTGTTTTTGTGGCATTCATTTAGTATTTACAGGCTGTCAGTTTTTACCTGTATGCTGTTTTTTAGTCAATGTTTCAATTCCCATTTTTATGTTTTTGTCCCGCTCTTTAGTAAATGGAGTGTCGTGGGGAAACGAGGCGACCAGACAGAAGAGTCACACTTTTAATTGCCGAATGCTCGTCAAGTTTGGCCACGGCCATGGAGCCATGGAGGAGGGGCCAGGAGGGCCGCGCTACGAGACCATGCAGTGTTTTGCCCTCACGCAGCCTAAAGCCATGATTGAGGAGGGGGAAGGTATGGTACAATCACTATTGTTAGCATGGTATTTCCACAAAAAAAAAAGGTTGATAGTCGTTTTATCGCAAAATTTGCAGTTTCACTTGCTGATGTTTTTAAGTACAGTCGTTCCTCAGTTGGGACCAGACATGGCTGCGCTGAACAGATTTTTGCAAAGTAGGATTATTATAATAACAACCATATCAATCAAACTTTATTCATATAGCACTTTTAATACACAGGCAAGTCGCAGCACAAAATAGTCACCTTTACACTCATTTCAGCCAATATGGTAGCTTTGAGTTCGTTCTGTTGTAGATGACAGTACTATACACTTTCATGTGGACTTTACTTTAGTTCACACTTTCATTCTGTTACTTTGGGTGGTGATTGGTTTCAGAATTGATTCCAACTGATTCTGGCCATATACAGTATTATTTTGTATGATGTAGTAAGCCTACAGTGGGGCAAAAAAGTATTTACTCAGCCACCGATTGTGCAAGTTCTCCCACTTAAAATGATGACAGAGGTCTGTAAATTTCATCATAGGTACACTTCAACTGTGAGAGACAGAATGTGAAAAAAAAATCCAGGAATTCACATTGTAGGAATTTTAAATAATTTATTTGTAAATTATGGTGGAAAATAAGTATTTGGTCAACTATTCAAAGCTCTCACTGATGGAAGGAGGTTTTGGCTCAAAATCTCACGATACATGGCCCCATTCATTTTTTCCTTAACACGGATCAATCGTCCTGTCCCCTTAGCAGAAAAACAGCCCCAAAGCATGATGTTTCCACCCCCATGCTTCACAGTAGGTGTGGTGTTCTTGGGATGCAACTCAGGATTCTTCTTCCTCCAAACACGACGAGTTGAGTTTGTACCAAAAAGTTCTATTTTGGTTTCATCTGACCACATGACATTCTCCCAATCCTCTGCTGTATCATCCATGTATCCATTTTGGTATAAACTCAACTCGTCGTGTTTGGAGGAAGAAGAATACTGAGTTGCATCCCAAGAACACCACACCTACTGTGAAGCATGGGGGTGGAAACATCATGCTTTGGGGCTGTTTTTCTGCTAAGGGGACAGGACGATTGATCCGTGTTAAGGAAAGAATGAATGGGGCCATGTATCGTGAGATTTTGAGCCAAAACCTCCTTCCATCAGTGAGAGCTTTGAATGGTTGACCAAATACTTATTTTCCACCATAATTTACAAATAAATTCTTTAAAATTCCTTCAATGTGAATTCCAGGATTTTTTTTTCACATTCTGTCTCTCACAGTTGAAGTGTACCTATGATGAAAATTCCAGACCTCTGTCATCATTTTAAGTGGGAGAACTTGCACAATCGGTGGCTGACTAAATACTTTTTTGCCCCACTGTAAGTGTATTTTTAAATTACTTAAAAAGAAAAATAATGTATTTCGAATCAGAATAGATACATTTCACTATTCTTATCTGATCACAATTACGTCAAAGCTGTGTTATCGATATCATAGATCAGACCCGGGCGATTATTTTGACTCGGGGGGCCAAATTTTGAGAAATAAATGTGTCTGGGGGCCGGTACCTCTGTGTTTAGGAACAAAACTTCACAATAATGTCTGATTGAATACTAAACACTTTATAACAGACGGCCTTAAAAAACGGAATGGAATTTTATTTTTTTTACTGAATGATACACCCAGAATGTACATGAAAATAAAGAATGTAGGATTTACAATATTAACTATGGCCGGTAAAACACTGAATATTGACAACATACAAATGTCACACCCCCTCTCAATCGACATATCTTACAATGAAGCAAAATGCAACAAAGAATGCAACAAACAGAGCGAAATATGAACGCAAAGAGTAAAAAACAAAAACAAAAAAAAAACAATTACAATGTGATATATTTGATACGTCACTAAGCTTAAGAACTTTGTTGTAAAACTCTCCCCTTCTGCGTCTGTCCCTGATACCCGCATTTTAGGCTGGCCGGTCTGGAAACACTGTGGAAACGATCCTCACCCACACTGCTCGGTGCCTCGTCTGAGCTGCTGTGACTTACATTACCATAGTACCTAATTACATTAGCATAGTAACTAATTCGATTTCCATAGTAACTAGTATATCATGTAGATTCCAACCATTGAAATACTTTGTATAGTTCAAGACTTAAAGTCATTAGAAAACATCACTGCACATCATGATAGCAGCTACACTTTCAATCATAATGATCTAAAAAAAAATATTTGGGGATGTCCGGCGGGCCGGATTTAAAAGCTTAACTGGCCGGATGTGGCCCCCGGGCCTTAGTTTGCCCAGGTCTGTCATAGATGAAGAGTTCCACGTTGACCGGATATTTACTGATATTTTATAGCGGTATTGTTAGCCTGAAGTACTGTGCTGACTCCGATGCTACTTCCAGCTGTTGTCGTTGGACATCGCTCGCATTAAAGGTGCGCCAAAGTAGAGATGTGTTATTGATGAGGCAGGAGTTGAAGATGAAGTCCATCAAAAAGTTGTTTGCCGATTGTTAACTTTAGATTGTCACGGTGAAGATACACTACATCAGCGCCAAAATTAGCCGCATGTTGATGTTAGCTGTGTAACCGTTAAGGTGGAAACCCAACTCTGTTTGGTGAAAATCTGTACAATGCCACAACATAATTCATAGAATGTAAAACATACAAAAAACAACTTAGTTTAACACTTGATGTAAGCCTAAAATATGAAGAGTATGCATTAAAAAAAAGTTTTAAAGCCTAATATAGCAAGGGGAGACCGTATATTCCACATATTTTTGGCCTAAATTCAGCATTTCCAAACATAAAAATTGCAAAATGAACTAAAAATATTGATACTCCAGTACTATTGGCCACCATATGACAACCAATCAGAGTGTGTTGTTCTGTATCATCACCACTGATTGGCTCAGCTTCAGACAGCATTACTTCTTATTGGATTAAACTGTACTGTACTGTAAAGGTGACTAAAGGGTGTTATTTCATGTCTAGAGCGCTCTCAACATGTTAAAAACCATATTTTAAAACTCATAAAGGAGGGGGATGCAAAACAATTAGAGTGCAATACTTTTTCATAACATGGTCACTACTGCTTAGTTTCTCTTGTTATATTTTTATTTTACTGTTATATGTTTATTCTCATTGTTGCTTTTTATTTTTATTCTTATTGTAATGTTTTTCTATTTTGTTTCCATTTATACCCCCGTTATTTACTTTTTACTTTTTAAATTTGATCTCAATTCTGCACACTGCTGCTGGAATTTAAATTTTCCTGACAGAACTCTCCTGAAGGAATCAATAATAGAATAGAATAGAGTTTTATTGTCATTATTGCAATGAACAGGTTCAAAGAACAACGAAATTGGAGCAGCTCCTCCTAAGGTGCATATACAATATGGTAGTATAAATTTAAAAAAAAATAAATAAATAAATAAAAAATAAATAAAATAAAAAAAGATAGAGATGACAGATGTATCTATGTATACATACATAAAACATTATTTCACATTGTAGTCCAAAAAAATAGAAAAACATTTAAACATTACACATGAGGACATGATGGACATATGGACACTCAGTGCCTGTTTAGTACTATCTATAAAGTACTATCTATCTATTTATCTATCTATCTATCTATCTATCCATCTATCTATCCATCCAACCATCCATCCATCTATCTATCTATCTATCTATCTATCAATAAACACTTTTTATGCTCTGGCTATGAAAACATATTTATAATCAGTAATTCCTACATCACGGGAACTCTTAATATTGATGGGCAAGGGTTTATAGTAACTGTTTATTCTTTTATTTACAGTTTCAATATGCTGATATTATATCTGTGAAATTGTTTTTCCAATGAAATGAGTTTTGGTTCTGTGCAAAACTAAGACATGGCCCTCTCTTGACTTACAGATCTGCAGTCATGTATGATATGTGTCTCTCGTCGAGTTACAGCCATGGAGAGAACGGAGAGTTTCAACACCAGGCATGAGCTCTCAGGTGAAGACTAACACAACAGAGTCCAAATCCTTTAAGGGGAACTGCACTTCTTTTGGAATTTTGCCTATCGTTCACAATCATTATGAGAGACAAGAAGATAAAAGATTTTGCATTATAATTTAAAATTATCGGCTCATTCTAGGTAGCAAGCAATGCAGCTAATGGGAGCAATCCATTCTGCTTCTAAATCACTTCAAAATGCATTAAAAAACCGCCTGTATAAAACCCCTGTATAATAACCAAACTGTAGAGACATTATCGTAAGAGCGAACACTAAAGAACGTTTTTTCGAGTGTAGTACCACATCGTCTTAGCGTTAAGCTAGCTACTGCGTTAACAGCTGAATGGCGTTTGAGGATGTAATGCACAACACAATGTGATAGGACACCAATCTGTACTGTCTGAAAATCATGAGAAAAATCATATTACATATCTATAAAGTATTAGCCCACATTTCATGTTTTGTTTGTACACAGCTCACTCTTCAGCCTATGTAGTAGTAATATCAAGCATGACGTGTTGCATATTTCATGATTAATATTATAGTGACTCACTCAATGGACAGTTGTCTGTTTGGTCAAGCTGGCCGGGGAAGGTTTTCAAGTTGACTTTGGGTAAGCACTCCATATATGTCCACATAGCTTGGCTCCAAGTTCCTCATTGACACCATTAAGTCATGTCGACCTCACTCTTTCGGCTTCCGTTTGCTCCAACGTTTAACCCTCTATTTTTCTGCTCGCTTTTATAACCAGCAGTTCATCCTTCATATAGCGAGGTTCAAAAACATAAGGTTGTGAATCCTCATTTGTCCAAAAAATGATATCTTTGTTGTCTGTTACCAAGTCTGCCATGATTAAAATACACAAGTGTTTGTTTCCAGAAGTAAGAATACACATTTGAAGTCGGAAGTGCGCTGCTATGGAAATGGCAATAAATGCGCTGAGGAAAGGAGTCTCAGTATTTCTTAAAATGACCAAATATGGTAAATATTGTGGAAATTATATATTGTTTTGAACGTGTCTGTTACTAGATTTTATATATACAGTGGGGCAAAAAAGTATTTAGTCAGCCACCGATTGTGCAAGTTCTCTTAAAATGATGACAGAGGTCTGTAATTTTCATCATAGGTACACTTCAACTGTGAGAGACGGAATGTGGAAAAAAATCCAGGAATTTACATTGTAGGAATTTTAAAGAATTTATTTATAAATTATGGTGGGAAAATAAGTATTTGGTCAACCATTCAAAGCTCTCACTGATGGAAGGAGGTTTTGGCTCAAAATCTCACGATACTTGGCCCCATTCATTCTTTCCTTAACACGGATCAATCGTCCTGTCCCCTTAGCATAAAAACAGCCCCAAAGCTTGATGTTTCCACCCCCATGCTTTACAGTAGGTATGGTGTTCTTGGGATGCAACTCAGTATTCTTCTTCCTCCAAACACGACGAGTTGAGTTTATACCAAAAAGTTCTATTTTGGTTTCATCTGACCACATGACATTCTCCCAATCCTCTGCTGTATCATCTATGTATCCATTTTGGTATAAACTCAACTCGTGGTGTTTGGAGGAAGAAGAATACTGAGTTGCATCCCAAGAACACCACACCTACTGTGAAGCATGGGGGTTGAAACATCATGCTTTGGGGCTGTTTTTCTGCTAAGGGGACAGGACGATTGATCCGTGTTAAGGAAAGAATGAATGGGGCCATGTATCGTGAGATTTTGAGCCTAAACCTCCTTCCATCAGTGAGAGCTTTAAATGGTTGACCAAATACTTATTTTCCACCATAATTTACAAATAAATTCTTTAAAATTCCTACAATGTGAATTCCTGGATTTTTTTTCACATTCTGTCTCTCACAGTTGAAGTGTACCTATGATGAAAATTCCAGACCTCTGTCATCATTTTAAGTGGGAGAACTTGCACAATCGGTGGCTGACTAAATACTTTTTTGCCCCACTGCATATATATATATATATATATATATATATATATATATATATATATATATATATATATATATATATATATATATATATATACACAGTATATATATAAATATGTATGCATACATATTTGGAGGGTTTTGAATGTTACAACGGTGACACCCATTAGCCGCATCTTACAAGCGTTTTTTATCATCTTTAAAATCCTAAAAAAAAAAAAAAGACATGCATGTTCTTGTCGTTCAAAATGATTGTGAACAATTGGCAAAATTCCCCAAAACGTGCAGCTCCTCTTTAAGTCGGTCTTATTTGTCTCATTTGTCCCACTTAAACCCTTCCTCAACTTGTCCTCCCTCAATTAGGTAAACTCATCCAGATTGACCAGAACTCTCTGCGAGCATCGATGCGTCCAGGCTGGGAGGACTTATTGAGGCGTTGCATTCAGATGTTCCTTCAGCACAGTGACGGGCAACCCTGGTCGCACAAACGCCACTATCATGAAGGTATGTTTCACTGCCACTGTCAACTGTCTTTTCTCTGCTCTGTTCGGGCTCCTCATTTCAAGTGTAATGATGTACCATCGGACCATTGTACCACGGTGTCAACGTGTCTTTTTCTTTTCTGCAGCCTTTTTGCAGGGTCATGCAGAGACGCCACTTTATCGCTTCTCTTTGTCTGATGGCACGCCGGTCACAGCGCAGACAAAGAGCAAACTGTACCGTCACCCAATGAGCAACGAGCCGCAAGGCTTCATTTCCACTCACCTCCTTCAGAGGTCAGAAAAAGACATTTTTGCAAATACTGTAGCGGATATGCCATTTACCATCATAATAAGGAAAAGAACACCTAGCACATATCATGTCGGACATCTCAGGCATGCAGAGGAGTTGAAGGACTTTTTTTTTTTACATCACAAATTCAAACAGGAAGAAGACTCAACAACAAAATATATTACTCTCAAAGTTTGATATGGTGCTGTTCCATACTTTGATTTTTGATTGATTGATTGATTGAAACTTTTATTAGTAGATTGCACCGTTCAGTACATATTCCGTACAATTGACCACTAAATGGTAACACCCGAATAAGTTTTTCAACTTGTTTAAGTCGGGGTCCACGTTAATCAATTCATGGTACAAATATATACTATCAGCATAATACTGTCAGCACACAGGTTAATCATCATAGTATATACATTGAATTATTTACATCATTTACAATCCGGGGGGTGGGATGAGGAGCTTTGGTTGATATCAGTACTTCAGTCATCAACAATTGCATCAACAGAGAAATAGACATTGAAACAGTGTAGGTCTTACTTAGTAGGTTATGTACAGCCAGCAGAGAACATAATGATTTCAGATAGCATAAAACAAGTAAATACATTAGAAATACATTTGATTATTTACATTAGGTTATTTACAATCCGGGGAGATGGGATGTGAATGGAGGAGGGTATTAGTAAAGGGTTGAAGTTGCTTGGAGGTGTTGTTTTAGAGCGGTTTTGAAGGAGGATAGAGATGCACTTATTTTTAAACCTGTTGGGAGTGCAGTCCACCTTGATGTGGCATAGAAAGAGAATGAGTTAATACCTTTGTTAGATTGGTATTATATTTGTGGAGCTCCCCCTGGTGTTGTGGTTATGGCAGTCATTTACGTTAAGGAAGTAGTTTGACATGTACTTCGGTATCAGGGAGGTGTAGCGGATTTTATAGACTAGGCTCAGTGCAAGTTGTTTTACTCTGTCCTCCACTCTGAGCCAGCCCACTTTAGAGAAGTGGGTTGGAGTGTCGTGTGATCTGGGGTGGAGGTCTAAAAGTAACCGGACTAGCTTGTTCTGGGATGTTTGGAGTCTAGATTTGAGGGTTTTGGAGGTGCTGGGGTACCAGGAGGTGCAAGCGTAATCGAAGAAGGGTTGAGTGAGAGTTCCCGCTAGAATCTTTAAGGTGCTTTTGTTGACCAGAGATGAGATTCTGTAGAGGAAACTGGTTTTTTGGTTTACCTTTTTGATTACCTTGGTTGCCATTTTATCACAGGAAAGATTGGCCTCTAGAATGGACCTAGGCAGGTGATCTCATCTTTCCTGGTGATAACAATGTCGCCCACTTTTATAGTGAAGTCACTGACTTTCTTAAGGTTGATATGGGACCCAAATAGGATGGATTCCGTTTTACCGAAGTGTATGCATAGCTTATTGTCAGAGAGCCAGGTGCAAATATTAAGGAGTTCCGCACTGAGGATTTGTTCCACCTGTGACTTGTCCTTGCCGGTGAACAGCAGGGCCGAGTCATCCGCAAACAGGAACAATTCACAGTTGCTTGCTGATGGCATGTCATTTTCGTATATTAAGAACAGTAAAGGTCCTAGTATACTGCCTTGGGGGACTCCACAGCTTACTGAGAGGGGAGGGGACATGGTGCCGTTGACCTCTACCACCTGTTTCCTCCCCTCCAAGTAAGATTGCATCCAGCTCGATGAGGTTTTATCGAATCCGATTGCTCTGAGCTTATCCAACAGTATAGCGTGGTTAACGGTGTCAGAGACCTTCTGAATGTCCAGCATGACCATGCCGCAGTATTTGCCCGCGTCAACACCATATCATCGTTTGTTTTTTTCCACCAGACTCAATCACGTTGTTTTTTTACCAAATGATCACGTAATTACAAACTTACGCAGTGAATCTTTATGAAAATCTCCAAAAAGAAAGGAATGAAAATAGATAAATAGATAAATAAAAATAACAAAATATTGACCCAGTGATGTCTAATGGTGGATAGTGCTGCCCCATTCTGGGACGTGGGAGCACCATCCAGCATTCACGGCACGTCAGCTGGGGGCCAAATAAGCTACACGCATGACTTTTTTGAAAAGAAAGGGTTAAAAAACAATAAGGATATTTAATATACTGTGACGTAATCTCAGGAATAACGCTATCTGTATTTTGTGGACTCCAAAGACTGCGCTGTATCAAACTTTGAGTGCATTAGATCATTTTTCTTGTCCTATTTATTATTTTTTTGCACTTCTACATTTTACAAAACATGTCACCTGTTCAATTACAAGTTATTGCTTTTTTTTTTCTGATTTATTTTGTTTCCCTCAAACCAGGGAACCGAATGGCTACCGCCCAACTCAGGGTGGGAACATGATGCCCAACACCATGAGGCAGCAAACCATGGGAGGCCCCAACCCGAATGCCCAAATCAACATGAACGCCAGTGGGGGGATGGGCATGGGGGGTATGGGCGGAATGAACAGGGCCTTCGGTATGAATGAGCAAGGCCACATGGGTCCGATGGGTGGCTGCTCCACATATGGAGGAGGCGGTGGTGGAGGGAGTGGAGGCATGGGCAACCGCATGATGCAGATGAGTCATGGGGGACACATGAATCAAATGAGTCCCATGAACAACCCGGGCCAAGGCATGCAGCAGCACCCACAACAGCCCCCCTTTCAGAGCAGTGGTGGCTTTGGGCTTAGTGGCTTGAACAGCCCTTCAGGAAGCCCCCGGATGGGCGGTCACCAATCCGGACTCCTAATGTCACCCCGAAATAGAGGTAGTCCAAAGATGGGCTCCAACCAGTTTTCTCCAGGAGGTGAGTCTGTCAGTATAGCGCAGGGGCTCTCACTGGTCACTCAAGTCATTTTTTTTAACGAAAAAAAAAACTAAAAATTATGCAAAGACATACAATTTGTGTTATTAGTTAGTATCAACATCTCAACTTTTTTTTGACTATGCCCTTTTACTCCTTTTCTCCATTTTTTGCTTTTTTTTTTTTTTTTCGTTCATTTATTTTCTACAATCTACAAAAACCAGCTACAGTTCGCAAATGGACCCCAGGCCGCACTATGGGCCCCGTAATCTGGACCCGCAGAAGTATTGCATGAATAATCACTTCTCTAGTTAGAGTTATTGATTTCATTATTTGGGTGATGTTTGGTGGGCTAAATTAAAACTATTGAGCGCACCTGGTCCATCATCAGTAACCATTGTTAATTTGTTTGCTAGATTGAGTTGTGGTTATCTTTCAGGCATGCACTCTCCCATGAGTGGCATTTGCAGTGGTGCAGGAGGCAGTGGGAACACGACAACCTACTCCAGCAGCTCCCTAAACGCCTTACAAGCCATCAGTGAAGGAGTAGGGAACTCCATCCCCTCCACTCTGATGTCTCATTCGCCGGCCCATAAACCTGACAGCTCTCCTAGTGTCCACTCTTCCTCTTCTTGCCAGCCAAACCAAATGGCCAAACCAGCCCAGGACGGCTCCAAAAGCCCGGCAGGGGGCTTAGGGCTTGGACTTGGTGACCATCACCACCTCATGCACCATCATCACAATCATCAGCATCCTCAGGCTGAGAGCTCTGGGGACAGACCTGACAGCCAGGCAGCTACAGCACCTAAAGAATCTGTAGAAGGGGGAAGTGAGGGAGGTGGGGCAACATCAGAGCCCGCTAGAAGATTACCAGACAGTAAAGGTCATAAGAAGTTGCTCCAGTTGCTCACCTCACCAACTGAAGAGCTCAATGTAGGCGGCAGTGGACCAACAGGGCCCCCTATTCCACCTCCATCAACCAACAGCAGTACTCCAGTGACTTCAGAAAGTAAGGACCCAATTGGGGGGATGACCAGCTCCTTATCCACGGGTGTGTCCTCTTCTTCCTCAGCCAGTGCCAATTTAAGCCAGACAAGTGGGCTTGCGGGTGTGTCCACATCAGCTAGCTACACAGGCTCACTGCAAGAAAAGCATAAAATCCTTCACAAGCTTCTCCAGAATGGTAATACTCCTGATGAGGTGGCAAAGATCACAGCAGAGGCTACAGGAAAGGTGGCACTAGGGAGCCAAGAGGGCAGTGAAGTAGGTACGGGAGGTCCCGGTACCGGGAATGGTCCCGGCTTAATCACTGAGCCCAAGCAGGAGCAGCTCAGCCCCAAGAAGGAGAAGACACACGCTCTCCTCCACTATCTGCTCAACAAGGATGATTCCAAAGAGCCATTGGATGTCAAGCCCAAGCTGGAGGAGTTAGAGGGCAAGGGACCCTCTGGGACTGCTGGCGGTCCTCCACGGGGAGGCCCTGGATCTGGCCATGCACCTGAACATCATGAGAGTAATATCAAGTCAGAGCCACCTGATGATGTCAGTTCAGTTCTTGTATACCACATCTAACTACTTGGATCATTAAATAATAACTAACACAATGTTATCTTTGGACCAGTTGCACAACCTTGAGTCTATCCTGGGAGATCTGAGGGGTTCAAGCTCTGATTTATACCCAGATCAGGCTGGAAGTGCCGGACCAAATGACATGGGCAACAAACCACCGGGGTGCCTGGATGAAAATCTGCAGGGTAAGACATCTGTTCATCAGTCATAACACCACAGCTTTACTTTCCAGTTCTACCGCGATATTCATGCTTGGACTGGAATGAAGTCCATTGTTCCAATTATCAGGTCAACACTTTTTCTGTTTATTTAGCGAGTCCAGGTATGGGTCCAGGGCCTCGAGGGCCCTTCCAAAGGTCCTTGTCTGTAGAGGGGAAGCCTCCAGTTGGGCTTGGAGGAGCTGGAAGACGACCTATGCTAGTGAAGCAGGAGAATATGATTGGTAGCCCAGATGGCTACTCGGGAAACATGGGTACGTGTTTGACACTTGTTACTTCATGTGTATTGTATGTATCATTAAAAATTCTACACTTCTTTTTGTACTCTATAAGGCTAAACTAAATATTATGTCACACGTATCAATCAATCAATTCCTTTATTGTCATAAATAACACTTAAGTCATACATGTCAACGAGATTTCGTTTGAGCTTTGTCCAGCGGCATAGAAACTGCATTGATGTGCAGGTTGACCATAGTTTGCAGTTTAGCTTAGCATTTGTCTATGAGAACACATATAGAGGGACGTGGGTGGGGGAGGGAAAGTTATATGTCTGTTTACCATGAATTGATTAACGTGGACCCCGACTTAAACAAGTTGAAAAACTTATTTGGGTGTTACCATTTAGTGGTCAATTGTACGGAATATGTACTGTACTGTGTAATCTACTAATAAAAGTATCAATCAATGGGTGTTGATGCTCCAGTAATGCAATGTCCAGATCACAATTATTGAGGTGGTGATGAGTGAGGTAATAAGATGGTCGGGGGCAGTAAGGGGGCAAGCTGTTCATTTAGCAGTCTCACAGCCTGGGGATACAGACTGTGAGACATTCTGGTGGTCCTGGCGCGAATCGATCTATACCTCCTTCCAGAGGGTAGCAGGTTGAAGAGGCCATGTGCTGGATGGTATCTGTCCTTTAGGATGTTGCGTACTCGCTTTAAGCAGCGAGTTGTGTACATGGCGCTCATCTCTGAGAGTATAGTCCTTGTAATTTTCCCCGCCGTTTTAACCACTCGCTGGAGGGCCTGTTGGTTTGCTTTAGTGCAGCTAGCAAACCACACTAAAAATCTGTAGGTAAGGACACTGCTGATGGCACAGTTGGAAAAGTTTACCATCGATTTCTGCGGAATGTTTGCGCATTTTAGTTTCCTTAGAAAGAAAAGACGTTGTTGGGCCTTTCCGACTGTAGAAGCAGTGTTAATGTCCCAGCATAGATCTTCTGTGATGGTCACCCCTAAAAATTTGAATTTTTTTGACCCGTTCTAAGAGATTGTTATTAATAACAAGTGGAGGATGTTCTTTCTGCCATTTCCTGCAGAAGTCTACAATTAGTTATTTGGTTTTGTTAGTGTTAAGAACCAAGTTGTTATTAGCACACCATGAAGCCAGCTGTTGGATCTCTGCCCTGTATGCTGTCTCGTCATTGTTGCTGATGAGCCCAAGCACCGTGGTGTCGTCGGCATATTTTCAGTAATGACTGATGTGTGCACCTATTCATTACAATCAGGGCCAATGAATAGGGGGATGGTTACCCAGAGGTCTCCCATGGGAGGATCTGGAGAATGGGGCATACCCCGCTCCAGCACCAGTCCAGTGGGTTCAACTGGCCACCCCTCCATGATACGTCCCAACATGGAGTACAGCGGCAGCAAGGGAATGCTAGCGGGCCCCATGGTGAGCCGCTCCAACAGTATTCCAGGATCCAGGTCTATGCTTCAGCAGCAACTGATGGATATGGGTATGATGCACTATTTTATGCTTGTCAATTGATTGAAAGCAATTCTGGAAGTGTTAAAATAATTTGTCTTGTGGTGAAGGTGGCTCCACTGACATGATAGGTGTGAACACCTTCAGCCAGCAAGGTCAGCCCAACCAGTCTCCTTCATGGCCTGATACTCTGGTTGGTATGGAGGGCAACAGGTGAGCACAGCCCAACTTTGGATATGTTCCTACGAAACAGATTGTTCCATCATGAATGTTTATGATATGTCTGTTTACTGTAGACGGCAATTTGCCAACACCCTGGATGAACTTCTGGTCCCACCCACTACCAGTGAGGGTCAAAATGACGAACGGGCACTGTTGGACCAGTTGGATTCCCTTCTGAACAACACGGATGGCATCGCACTTGAGGAGATAGACAGAGCGCTAGGCATCCCAGACCTTGTTAGCCAGGTAGAAGAGATGAAACAATCTGAGCGCAGACAGATCCTTCTAGTTCAGGGGTCGGCAACCCAAAATGTTGAAACAGCCATATTGGACCAAAAATACAAAAACTGAATCTGTTTGGAGCCGCAAAAAAATTAAAAGTCTTATATAAGTGTTATAATGAAGACAACACATGATGTAAGTGTCTATATTAGCTATATTAGCCTACTATCAAAGTGACTTTAAAAGTCTTATTTAAGTGTTATATTGAAGACAACACATGATGTAAGTGTCTATATTAGCCTACTATCAAAATGACTTTAAAAGTCTTAAGTGTTATAATGAAGACAACACATGATGTAAAAGTCCATATTAGCTATATTACCCTACTATCAAAATGTCTTTAAAAGTCTTATTTAAGTGTTATAATGAGGACAACACATGATGTAAGTGTCTATATTAGCTATATTAGCGTACTATCAAAATGACTTTTAAAGTCTTATTTAAGTGTTATAATGAAGACAACACATGATGTATTGGTCCATATTAGCTATATTAGCCTACTATCAAAATGACTTTTAAAGTCTTATTTAAGTGTTATAATGAAGACAACACATGATGTATAGGTCCATATTAGCCATATTAGCCTATTATCAAAATGACTTTAAAAGTCGTATTTAAGTGTTATAATGAAGACAACACATGATGTAAGTGTCTATATTAGCTATATTAGCCTACTATCAAAATGACTTTTAAAGTCTTATGTAAGTGATATAATGAAGACAACACATAATGTAAGTGTCTATATTAGCTATATTAGCCTACTATCAAAATTACTTTAAAAGTCTTATTTAAGTGTTATAATGAAGACAACGCATGATGTATAGGTCCATATTAGCCATATTAGCCTACTATCAAAATGACTTTAAAAGTCTTAGTGTTATAATTAAGACAACACATGATGTAAGTGTCTATATTAGCTATATTAGCCTACTATCAAAATGACTTTAAAAGTCGTATTTAAGTGTTATAATGAAGACAACACATTATGTAAGTGTCTATATTAGCTATATTAGCCTACTATCAAAACGACTTTAAAAGTCTTAAGTGTTACAATGAAGACAACACATGATGTGTCTATATTAGCTACATTAGCCTACTATCAAAATGACTTTAAAAGTCTTATTTAAGTCTTATAATAAAGACAACACATGATGTATAGGTCCAAATTAGCTATATTAGAATACTATCAAAACGACTTTAAAAGTCTTATTTAAGTGTTATAATGAAGACAACACATGATGTAAGTGTCTATATTAGCTGTATTAGCCTACTATCAAAATGTCTTTAAAAGTCTTATTTAAGTGTTATAATGAAGACAACACATGATGCAAGCGTCTCTATTAGCTATATTAACCTACTATCAAAATGTCTTTAAAAGTCTTATTTAAGTGTTATAATGAAGACAACTCATGATGTAAGTGTCTATATTAGCTATATTGGCCTACTGTCAAAATGACTTTAAAAGTCTTATTTAAGTGTTATAATGAAGACAACACATGACGTATAGGTCCATAATAGCTATATTAGCCTACTATCAAAATGACTTTAAAAGTCTTATGTAAGTGATATAATGAAGACAACACATAATGTAAGTGTCTATATTAGCTATATTAGCCTACTATCAAAATTACTTAAAAGTCTTATTTAAGTGTTATAATGAAGACAACGCATGATGTATAGGTCCATATTAGCCTACTATCAAAATGACTTTAAAAGTCGTATTTAAGTGTTATAATGAAGACAACACATAATGTAAGTGTCTATATTAGCTATATTAGCCTACTATCAAAATTACTTTAAAAGTCTTATTTAAGTGTTATAATGAAGACAACGCATGATGTATAGGTCCATATTAGCCATATTAGCCTACTATCAAAATGACTTTAAAAGTCTTAAAGTGTTATAATTAAGACAACACATGATGTAAGTGTCTATATTAGCTATATTAGCCTACTATCAAAACGACTTTAAAAGTCTTAAGTCTTACAATGAAGACAACACATGATGTGTCTATATTAGCTACATTAGCCTACTATCAAAATGACTTTAAAAGTCTTATTTAAGTCTTATAATAAAGACAACACATGATGTATAGGTCCAAATTAGCTATATTAGAATACTATCAAAACGACTTTAAAAGTCTTATTTAAGTGTTATAATGAAGACAACACATGATGTAAGTGTCTATATTGGCTGTATTAGCCTACTATCAAAATGTCTTTAAAAGTCTTATTTAAGTGTTATAATGAAGACAACACATGATGCAAGCGTCTCTATTAGCTATATTAACCTACTATCAAAATGTCTTTAAAAGTCTTATTTAAGTGTTATAATGAAGACAACTCATGATGTAAGTGTCTATATTAGCTATATTGGCCTACTGTCAAAATGACTTTAAAAGTCTTATTTAAGTGTTATAATGAAGACAACACATGACGTATAGGTCCATAATAGCTATATTAGCCTACTATCAAAATGACTTTAAAAGTCTTATGTAAGTGATATAATGAAGACAACACATAATGTAAGTGTCTATGTTAGCTATATTAGCCTACTATCAAAATTACTTAAAAGTCTTATTTAAGTGTTATAATGAAGACAACGCATGATGTATAGGTCCATATTAGCCTACTATCAAAATGACTTTAAAAGTCGTAATATAAGTGTTATAATGAAGACAACACATGATGTAAGTGTCTATATTAGCTATATTAGCCTACTGTCAAAATGACTTTTAAAGTCTTATTTAAGTGTTATAATGAAGACAACACATGATGTATAGGTCCATATTAGCTATATTAGCCTACTATCAAAATAACTTTAAAAGTGTTATTTAAGTGTTACAATGAAGACAACACATGATGTATAGGTCCATATTGGCTATATTAGCCTACTATCAAAATTACTTTAAAAGTCGTATTTAAGTGTTATAATGAAGACAACACATGGTGTAAGTGTCTATATTAGCTATATTAGCCTAGTATCAAAATTACTTTAAAAGTCTTATTTAAGTGTTATAATGAAGACAACACATGATGTAAGTGTCTATATTAACTATATTAGCCTACTATCAAATTTACTTTAAAAGTCTTATTTAGGTGTTACAATGAAGACAACACATGATGCAAGCGTCTCTATTACCTATATTAGCCTACTATCAACATTACTTTAAAAGTGTTATTTAAGTGTTATAATGAAGACAACTCATGATGTAAGTGTCTATATTAGCCTACTATCAAAATTACTTTAAAAGTCTTATAATGAAGACAACACATGATGCAAGCGTCTCTATTAACTATATTAGCCTACTATCAAAATTACTTTAAAAGTCTTATTTAAGTGTTATAATGAAGACAACTCACGATGTAAGTGTCTATATTATCCTACTATCAAAATGACTATTTGTTGCAGGCTGACGCAAGTCTTTGTTGACCGAAATGTATCTATTCTACACTATTTTACAGAATTGGAAAACATTAGTAAAATGGAGCTTTCTCAGAGGGTGAGATAACTCCCGGAAGTTACTGGCTTAGAATGGCCAAAGTTATAGATGTGTGTTTCCAAGTTAAAGCCAACAGCAGACTGTCTTCTTCAAATGGATTTTTTACCATCCTTGAAAGCTGTGTAACGTTTGCTGTGGTCTATACAACATGGCACACAAACAACTGTCAGAAATGCAGCCACTGTTACATTCAGATAATGTGGTATGAGACATGCAAATATACACAAAATACACAGAGGACATAAGTAAAATTAACTTGCAGTCATGCACAGACCAAATATGCCTGATTAGCACTCAGAGAAGTTAATAACATCAACAAAGCTCACTATTGTGCATTCACGCACAGCACAAAAAGTTTGGTGGACAAAATGAGACAAAGAAAGAATGACATAAAACACGTCTCACTGTGGCAGCGCCGAGAAAGTTGTACGTAAACAAAGTACGGTGAGTTCAAGGACTGCTGTAATTGGTAGGACAAAACGGCGCTCGCCAAATACTCTCCTCGGTGTTTAATATAAACAGTGGGATTTCTGACAATTTCAAAGGTTTGTGTGATTTTTGTCCTTGCCAGGAACCATATTGAATAAATAAAAAATATTTTTCCCCCATTTTTTTCCATTTTCATATATTTTTTAAAAAGCTCCAGGGAGCCACTAGGGTGTCACTAAAGAACCACATGTGGCTCTAAAGCCGCGGGTTGCCGACCCCCACTCTAGTGTAATAAAAGTGTGACTCATTTTTGTGATGAAAATGTAGTATTTAAGCTGTTATTGTGATGAAGTGAGACAAATAGATTTTTAAAAACTACAACAGTGAGAGAAAAAAAAGTTTGTAAACATCTTTGTTGCCTGTTACAGACACAGGGACCAGAACAGCAGCTGGAACCTTTTACTGGACAGGAACCATCGATGGTGCCGGACCAGAAGCCTCTTTATGGACAAGGCTATCCTGGACCCCCTACCATGCCCATGCAGACTGGCTACGGAGGAAATCCAATGCAGGGACAAAGCCAGCAGGGAGGATTTGGGCCCATGCTGTCTCAAATGGGCCAAAGCAGCAGCTTCCCTGGCATGGGTGGAATGGGGGCCATGGGGCACCCTCGTGCGAACATGATGAGGCCCAGGATGATGAGTACTAACAAGCCCATGAGGCTCCAGCTGCAACAGAGGCTGCAGGGACAGCAGGTATGACCCAAATCTGACAAAAAAATCTTTAAAACGGTTGTAAGACGCAAAATAGAATCATTTTAAACTTTATGGAAAGTAAATCTGGCTGGGTTGCAAACATTTGATCTAGAGGCAGTTCGCCTCACTTCCCGAATTTTACTCGGGAGGCAAACATTTAATCTGTTTACCGTTTAGTTACCATCGGCTGCATAGATGTCAGAATATTATAAAGGTTTTGAACCAAATATACAAGCAGATACTCTTGAAAAGTATCTGAGAGTGATGGAGTTGAAACTGGACAGGACAGATTAAAAAGCGCCGCGACTACCACACAAGTCCATTCCATTTCAAAGTTTCAAGAACTTTTCCTTCAAGATCTTATGAACTTTGCAGTAACTTTTTCCCTAGTGGAACAATTTCCACTGACCAGAAACGTGCATGTATGTGACGGTTTCCCTCTGTATTTACTTGACTTCCTTCAACAAATGTGCTTGCTGCCCTCCAAGGGCTTGGGGGTGACAACCGCAACTCTACTTGAGGTTACCATATTTTCTGGCCAATAAGGCGCACTTAAAGGCCTACTGAAACCCACTACTACCGACCACGCAGTCTGATAGTTTATATATCAATGGTGAATTATGAACATTGCAACACATGCCAATACGGCCGGTTTAGTTTTTCTAAATTACAATTTTAAATTTCCCGCGGAGTTTCTTGTTGAAAACGTCGCGGATTGATGACGCGTATGATGATGCGTGTGCGTGACGTCTCGAGTTGGAGGGGACATATTAGCGCAGTACCATTTGCGGCTAAAAGTCGTCTCTTTTCATGGCGCGATTACACAGTATTTTGGACATCTGTGTTGCTGAATATTTTGCAATTTGTTCAATTAATAATGGAGAAGTCAAAGTAGAAAGATGGAGTTGGGAAGCTTTTAGCCTTTTAGCCACACAAACACACAGTGTTTCCTTGTTTAAAATTCCCGGAGGTGAAGCTTTACTACGGATCAGAGCGCGGTCAAGCGGACATGGATCCCGACCAAATGTCAACCAGCAGGTTTCGGTGATAAAATTGTGGTAAAAAGTCGCCTCTTACCGGAGATCTGCGGAGCTTGCGCCGTCCATGTAGCTGCCGTCGACTTCCCTCAGACACTGGCGTCAACACACCCATGGACACACCCCTCCGACTATCAGGTACTATTTAATCTCACTAACACACTAGCAACACAATAGAAAGATAAGGTATTTCCCAGAATTATCCTAGTAAATGTGTCTAAAAACATCTGAATCCATCCCAATGCAATCGCCTTTTTTTTTTTTTCCAGTCCGTCGCTATCAATATCCTCAGCCACGAATCTTTCATCCTCGCTCAAATTAATGGGGAAATTGTCGTTTTCTCGGTCCGAATAGCTCTTATTGCTGGAGGCTCCCATTAAAAACAATGTGAGGACTTGAGGAGCCGTCACATGGGTGACGTCATCGTCTGCGACTTCCGGTAAAGACAAGGCTTTTTTATGAGCGACCAAAGGTTGCGAACTTTATCGTAGATGTACTCTACTAAATCCTTTCAGCAAAAATATGGCAATATCACGAAATTGTCAAGTATGACACATAGAATGGACCTGCTATCCCCGTTTAAATAAGAAAATCTCATTTCAGTAGGCCTTTAAAAAAAATTTTTTCTCAAAACTCGACAGTGCGCCTTTTAACGCTGTGCGCCTAATGTACGAAATTTTTCTGGTTTTGCTTGCCTACCGCAAAGCTATTTTATTTGGTGCATGGTGTAATGATAAGTGTGACCAGTAGATGGCAGTCACGCATAAGAGAAACATGTAGATTCCAATATAATGGCAGTCACACACAAGAGGTACGTGGAGACTGCAATATGACTCAAGTAAACAACACCAACATTTTCTTTGTTCAATTGAAAATATAGAATATTACACACAGCGCTCAAAAATATATCAAAATGTTTTATTACGACTTTGGTAAGCTGTGATGCCGCACCGCTTGATGAATTATACTGTGCTTCAACATACGAGTGTTATGGTGTGTGTATAAGGTAAGACATATTATTTGGCGTTTTGTTTCACGATATTATGCAAAAGCAACTTTTCCTACTTTCTGGTACCTGCTGATCTGTATTTGGGATCTGCATACGTCCTGAGAATTTGTGCGTGTCCGCCATGTGGTCCGTGCCGACGCCGTAGTCAATTAGTTTTTTCTTTTTCTCTATGTTCTTGCTATGGGACATTCTTCCTCTGCTGTTGCCATTTCTAATATAAAGTAGTGTAAAGTTCTAACTTATATCTGCCACTTATAAACACACCAGTGTAGTGAGTTTACATTATTCACCCAAGGAACTTTTAGTTATTACAGTTCCGGTCGGACGTTTTTTCACGGGACACATTTCCGGCAACTGAGAAGATGCTGCTCCGTTATTGAAATAAGTAAAGTCTGAATGTCATTAAAACAGTTAGCTCCATCTTTGACACTTCTTCCACCACTGCAACAAAGATGAAAGAGAACATTTAATTTAAATCTAAAGTACCAATGATTGTCACACACACACACAAACTAGGTGTGGTGAAATTTGTCCTTTGCATTTGACCCATCCCCTTGATCACCCCCTGGGAGGTGAGGGGAGCAGTGGGCAGCAGCGGTGCCACGCCCGGGAATCATTTATGGTGATTTAACCCCCAATTCAAACCTTTGATGCTGAGTGCCAAGCAGGAAGGCAATGGGTCCTATTTTTATAGTCTTTGGTATGACTCGGCCGGGGTTTGAACTCACAACCTACCGATCTCAGGGCGGACAGTCTAACCACTAGGCCACTGACACTGCCGAAGGTGAGCCACGTAAATAAGACCACCCACAAAACGGCGCATCCAGAAGCGACTGTCAGAAAGCAGCTTGAAGATGATCTCCATCCATTCATTTTCCACCGCTTATTCCCTTTGGGGTTGCAGGGGGCGCTGGAGCCTATCTCAGCTACAATTGGGCGGAATGCGGGGTACACCCTGGACAAGTCGCCACCTCATCGCAGTGAAGATGATCTGTAAAACATAATCTATGCAACATTTTGACCAAGGAACCACCATTACATGTTACGTAGACCACAAGGAAGTGTTTTCAATTTGGAGGGAGAAAAAAAATGTCACTCCTTTAATCCAGTGCGCCTTATATATGAAAAAAGATTTAAAAAAAATAGACCATTGATCAGCGGTGCGCCGTATTGCTTGGAAAATGCAGTACAGGCAATCCGCCAATTTGATATAATGCATTTTATATTTAAAGGCCTACTGAAATGAGATTTTCTTATTTAAACGGGGATAGCAGGTCCATTCTATGTGTCATACTAGATCATTTCGCGATATTGCTGTACTTTCGCTGAAAGGATTTAGTAGAGAACTTTGACGATAAAGTTCGCAACTTTTGGTGCTGATAAAAAAGACTTGCCTCTACTGGAAGTAGCAGACGATGACGTCACAAGGGTGTTTATATTGGGAGCCACCAGCAGCAAGAGATATTCGGACCAAGAAAACGACAATTTCCCTATTAATTTGAGCGAGGATGAAAGATTTGTGGATGATAATATTGATAGCAAAGAACTAGAAAAAATACATGCAAAGACATGCACCTGGGGATAGGTTGATTGGCAACACTAAATTGGCCCTAGTGTGTGAATGTGAGTGTGAATGTTGTCTGTCTATCTATGTTGGCCCTGCGATGAGGTGGCGACTTGTCCAGGGTGTACCCCGCCTTCCGCCCGATTGTAGCTGAGATAGGCGCCAGCGCCCCCCGCGACCCCGAAAGGGAATAAGCGGTAGAAAATGGATGGATGGATGGATGGATAGAAAAAATAAATAAAGTAAAAAAAAAAAGGCGATTGCATTGGGACCAATTCAGATGTTTTTAGACACATTTACTAGGATAATTCTGGGAAATCCCTTATCTTTCTATTGTGTTGCTAGTGTTTTAGTGAGATTAAATAGTACCTGATAGTTGGAGGGGTGTGTCTACGGGTGTCTTGATGCCTGTCTCTGAGGGAAGTCGACGGCAGCTGCATGGACGGCGCAAGCTCAGCTGATCTCCGGTAAGAGGTGACTTTTTACCACAATTTTCTCACCGAAACCTGCTGGTTGACAAGTGGTCGGGAACCATATCCGCTTGATCGCTCTGATCCATAGTAAAGCTTCACTTCCGGGAATTTTAAACAAAGAATCACCATGTGTTTGTGTGGCTAAAGGCTAAAGCTTCCAAACTCCATCTTTCTACTTTGACTTCTCCATTATTAATTGAACAAATTGCAAAAGATTCAGCAACACAGATGTCCAGAACACTGTTTAATTGCACGATGGAAAGAGACGACTTTTAGCCGCAAATGCCGCTGCGCTAATATGTCCTCTACAGTCCATGACGTCACGCGCACGCGTCATCATTCCGCGACGTTTTCAGCAAGAAAGTCCGCTGGAAATTTAAAATTGCAATTTAGTAAACCAAAAAGGCCGTATTGGAATGTGTTGCAATGTTAATATTTCATCATTGATATATAAACTATCAGACTGCATGGTGGGTAGTAGTGGGTTTCAGTAGGCCTTTTAGCATCTTTACAAAAAAATTAGATGAACCTAAAATGTTGCTTTTTTTTCTTTTTTCTTTGTTCAGTTCATGAACCAGACACGCCAGGCCATGGGCATAAAGATGGAGAACCCTGGAGGCAACCCCGTCATGCGGCCCGCCATGCAACAAGGCATGGCTGGACAGGTACAGTAGAGACCATTTTACGGATGTTAAGGAAATATTCCCCAAAAATGATTAGTGCGCAAAACACATTTTGTGTTTTTTCTCCCCAGCAGGGTTTCCTGAACGCCCAGATGATGGCTCAGCGCAGCAGGGAGATGGTGACCATGCAGATGAGGAGGCAGCGCATGATGATGCTGATGCAGCAACAGCAGCAACAGGCGGCCGCGGGTGGATTCAGCCCGCCGCCAAACGTCACAGCTCCTGGTGGCATGGACAATCCTGTGGGCGTGCCGAACATGGGTCAGCCTGGTCCACAGCAGTTCGGCTACGGAGGGAATTATAGTGCGTGCTTCTCTCTGGTGGCGAGTCTCTCAACTGTAAGGATTTGGATTTGATTGTTTCCTGTATGCTGTTTTACAGGCATGAGCCAACATGGAGACCCCTCGTTTGGCCCTTCCGGCAACAGTCCTCCTAACTCCATGATTCCAGGCCGCCTGGGTCCTCAAAACCCTATGATGCAACAGCACCCGCAGGGTGGTCCTATGTACCAGGCTGCGGATATGAAGGGCTGGTCACAGGGAGGCATGGGACGCAGCAGGTTTGTAAATGTTGTCTGACGTTAGGGCTGGGCCATATGGCCTTTTTTTTTAATATCTCGATATTTTTTAGCCAGTGGTTCTGAACCTTGTTGGAGGTACCGAACCCCACCGGTTTCATATACGCATTCACCAAACGCTTCTTTAGTGAAAAATGAAAAATAAATGGGAAATACTTGTATCGCGCTTTCTTACCTTCAAGGTACTCAAAGTGCTTTGACACTATTTCCACATCCACCCATTCACACACACACTGATGGCGCTAACCACGACCCATCAGGAGCAAGGGTGGAGTTTTGATTAATTGATTGATTGATGCTTTTATTAGTAAATTGCACAGTTCAGTACATATTCCGTACAATTGACCACTAAATGGTAACACCATTTAAACACCATTTAAACAAAGAATCACCATGTGTTTGTGTGGCTAAAGGCTAAAGCTTCCCAACTCCATCTTTCTACTTTGACTTCTCCATTATTAATTGAACAAATTGCAAAAGATTCAGCAACACAGATGTCCAGAATACTGTTTAATTGCGCGATGGAAAGAGACGACTTTTAGCCGCAAATGGTGCTGCGCTAATATGTCCTCTACAGTCTATGACGTCATGCGTCATAGACTTGTTTAAGTCGGGGTTCACGTTAATCAATTCATGGTACAAATATATACTATCAGCATAATACAGTCATCACACAGGTTAATCATCATAGTATATACATTGAATTATTTACATCATTTACAATCCGGGGGTTGGGATGAGGAGCTTTGGTTGATATCAGTACTTCAGTCATCAACTGCATCAACAGAGAAATGGACATTAAAACAGTGTAGGTCTTACTTAGTAGGATATGTACAGCGAGCAGAGAACATAGTGAGTTCCGACAGCATAAGAGCAAGTAAATACATTAGAAGTACATTTGATTATTTACATTAGGTTATTTATAATCCGGGGAGATGGGATGTGAATGGAGGAGGGTATTAGTAGAGGGTTGAAGTTGCCTGGAGGTGTTGTTTTAGAGCGGTTTTGAAGGAATACAGAGATGCACTTACTTTTAAGTGTCTTGCTCAAGGACACAACGGACGTGACGAGGTTGGTAGAAGGTGGGGATCGAGCCAGGAACCCTCGGGTTGCTGGCACGGCCGCTCTCCCAACGGCGCCGCCCCCAAAATGTTTTTTTTTTTTTTTTTTTATTCAGGACAGTTATGTTCTTTTTCCAAAATGAACCATGCATGAACATCACCTTGTTCAAAGAACAAAACCATCACAGTGCATGAACTTACAACAAATTACACACCTGCAAATCAGATGGAAAATTAGAGGGAACATTGTTTGGGGGGTATCCGTAATACGCCAATAGGGAGAAGGTTTTTTTTACACGATGAGTCGGGTGTGTCTTAACTCCTGAGGCCGACTCACCAAACTCCTATGGTTCGATCGAACCCAGGTTAAGAACCACTGTTTTTAGCCATTTCGCGATACACGATATACCGTATTTCCTTGAATTGCCGCTGGGCATATAGTATGCGCCTGCCTTGAATTACTGCCGGGTCAAACTCGCTTCCCAAAATAATTAGTGCATGCTTAGTATCACCGCCTGTTCAAACTCGTGTCGTCACGAGTGACACTTCCCCTGTCATCATTTTTAAAATGGATGAGGCTGATTTCAATACCGCTAATTTGAAATTGCATAAAGGGAAGAAGATTAAGAGCTATTCAGTTGGGTTTAAGGTCCAAGCTTACATCACACTCAAATTTTTACTGCATACCTTAGGTAAGTGCCGGAGTGAGAAGAGGTTTGAAAATAATTAGCGCATGCTTACTTTTACCGCATACCTTTGGTAAGCGCAGGAGTGAGAAGAGGTTTTAAATTAATTAGCGCTCCGGCGGCAATTCAAGGAAATACGGTATATCTCGATATTTTGCCTTAGCCTTGAATGAACACTTGATACATATAATCACAGCAGTATGATAATTCTATGTGTCTACATTAAAACATTCTTCTTCTTACTGCATTAATATACGCTCATTTTAAACTTTCATTCAGAGAAGGAAATCACAACTAAGTAAATCGACCAAGAGTGTATTCATTAAACACTTATAAGCGGGTGACTTTTCAAATGATGCTACATATTAGCAGTAATGCTACTTTTGGTAGCAACGCTTGTGCCCCACACTTGACAAATTAAAATTGTCTATTCGACATATTCCTGCTTGAAGCCGAACCACCGCCAGACGATGGACCCTCTGCTGCTTTTCTTGGGGAAATAATTCTTCCTTCATTCGCACCTTTTTTCTCTCGTACTACCACTCGCATGGCTTCGCTAGCATCACAGCTAACGTTACCCCATGCCACTACCTCTCTGCTCGGGGAGGGCGTGTGACGTTGCACGCGTGTCGTATGTAAGAAGGTGCGCTTGTTTTAAAGGCCTACTGAAACCCACTACTACCCACCACGCAGTCTGATAGTTTATATATCAATGATGAAATATTAACATTGCAACACATGCCAATACGGCCTTTTTAGTTTACTAAATTGCTATTTTAAATTTCCCGGGAGTTTCTTGTTGAAAACGTCGCGGAATGATGACGTGTACGCGTGACATCACGGACTGTGAGGAAATATTAGCGCTGTGCACACACACAGCTAAAAGTCGTCTGCTTTAACCGCATAATTACACAGTATTTTGGACATCTGTGTTGCTGAATCTTTTGCAATTTGTTCATTTAATAATGGAGACTATAAAGAACAATGCTGTTGGTGGAAAGCGGTGGATTCCAGCTGTCTTTAGCACCGAGACACAGCGGCCGTTTCTTTGTTTGTTGTGAAAGCAGAGCGGTCAAGCGAACATGTTTTCTCTACGTCAACCAGCATGTTTTTGGATGGGGAAATATTGATATATATCTTACCGGAGACATCCGTGGATTATTCGTCGTTCTGCAGCAGCTGTGAGCTTGGCTCCTCGGCTTCTCTCTGAGACACAGTGTGTTCAACGCAGCCATCTGACCTCGAGGTATGTCTTTACAATCTTTAAAATCTCACTAAAACACTATTAAAACAATAAGCAGACAAGGGATCTTCCAGAATTATCCTAGTAAATGTGTCTAATTACATCTGAAACGCTCACACTGCCGTCGCCCGTAGCTGTTGCTTTTGTCTTTTTTTTTTTACTAGTCCGTTGTTATCAATATCCTCAAACACGAATCTTTCATCCTCACTCCAATTAATGGGGAAATAGTCGCTTACTCGGTCAGAATCGCTCGCGCTGCTGGCGTCCATGATTGTAATCAATGGGTGGATGTGAGGAGTCTGACAATCTGAGACGTCACACGCACTACTTCCCGGAAATGCAGGGCTTTTTTAAGAGCGACCAAAAGTTGCGAACTTTATCGTCGATTTTCTCTACTAAATCCTGTCAGCAAAAATATGGCAATATGGCGAAATGATCAAGTATGATACATAGAATGGACCTGCTATCCCCGTTTAAATAAGAAAATCTCATTTAAGTAGGCCTTTAAGTCTCTGTGAGAAGGAGAGACAAGAAAGAAGGAGCGATGCATGCAGTGTAATGCCATCCATCCATTTTCTACCGCGTATTCCCTTTGGGGTGGCGGGGGGCGCTGGTGCCTATCTCAGCTACAATCCAGCGGAAGGCGGGGTACACCCTGGACAAGTCGCCACCTCATCGCAGGGCCAACACAGATAGACAGACAACATTCACACTCACATTCACACACTAGGGCCAATTTAGTGTTGCCAATCAACCTATCAATCAATCAATCAATGATTATTTATATATCCCTAAATCACTAGTGTCTCAAAGGGCTGCACAAACCACACAGACATCCTCGGTAGAGCCCACATAAGGGCAAGGAAAACTCAAACCCAGTGGGACGTCGGTGACTATGATGACTATGAGAAACCTTGGAGAGGACCGCATATGTGGGCAACACCCCCTATTCCCAGGTGCATGTCTTTGGAGGTGGGAGGAAGCTGGAGTACCCGGAGGGAACCCAGCCAGTCACGGGGAGAACATGCAAACTCCACACAGAAAGATCCCGAGCCCGGGATTGAACCCTGACTACTTGGGACCTTCGTACTGTGAGGCAGATGCACTAACCCCTCTTCCACCGTGCTGCCCTGCAGTGTAATACCCGCAGCTAAAAGCAACTGTGTGAGAACGTATACTCGAATATCAATCAATGTTTATTTATATAGCCCTAAATCACAAATGCCTCAAAGGACTGCACAAACCACTACGACATCCTCGGAAGAACCCACATAAGGGCAAGGAGAATTCACACCCAGTGGGACGCCAGTGACAATGATGACTATGAGAACCTTGGAGAGGACCTCAAATGTGGGCAACCCCTCCGCCCCCCCCCGGGGGACCGAAAGCAATGGCTGTCGAGCGGGTCTAACATGATACTGTGAAAGTTCAATCCATAGTGGATCCAACACAGCCGCGAGAGTTCAGTTCAAAGCGGATCCAAGACAGCAGCGAGAGTCCCGTCCACAGGAAACCATCCCAAGCGGAGTCGGATCAGCAGCGTAGAGATGTCCCCAACCGATACACAAGCGAGCTGTCCATCCTGGGTCCCGACGAGCGGTCCATCCTGGGTCCCGACTCTGAACAGACGGTACTTCATCCATGGCCATCGGACCGGACCCCCTCCACAAGGGAGGGGGGGACAGAAGAGAAAAAGAAAAGAAGCGGCAGATCAACTGGTCTGAAGAGGAGGTCTATTTAAAGGCCAGAGTATACAAATTCATTTTAAGATGAGACTTAAATGCTTCTACTGATATCGTAATTTTCTATATCGCACAGAGACAAACCCGCTATATATCGCGTATACCGTGGGTGTCAAACTCTGGCCCGCGGGCCAAATGTGGCCTGCCGTGTAAATTAATTTGGCCCTTGAGGCAATATGAAATTAACATTAGTACTGGCCCGTCGGTATTATACAGCCGCATTCACCGCTAATACTCATACTTGCCAACCCTCCCGGTTTTCCCGGGAGACTCCCGACGTTCAGTGCCCCTCTCGAGTATCTCCCGAGGAAACCATTCTCCCGAATTTCAACCGATTTCCACCCGTACAACAATATTGGGGGCGTGCCCTAAAGGCCCTGCCTTAAAGCGTTCTCTACAACCTGTTGTCACGTGCGCTTTTACTCCATACAAAGAGCGTGCCGGCCTAATCACATAATATATATGTGGCTTTTAAACACACACAAGAGTGAATGAAAGGCATACTTGGTCAACAACCATACAGGTCACACTAAGGGTGGCCGTACAAACAACTTTAACAGTGTTACAAACATGCACCACACAAGAATGACAAACATTTCGGGAGAACATCCGCACCGTAACACAACATAAACAAAATACCCAGAACCCCTTGCAGCATTAACTCTTCTGGGACGCTACAATATACACTATTAAGATTTTGCACTGTTAAGTTATATAAGTGTTGCTCTTTCCTTATTTAGTGTTAAAGCAAATCAGCTAAGCAAACTGAGCAATAATTAACTGTTTTATTTATGCACTTTCTCTTGCTACTTCAAGACTTGAATGCTTGATTTATTCATTATTGTTATTTTATTTTCACATTTATTTTTTAGCCTGTGAAAAAAGTTTATTTTGATATTTACCTGAGAAGGCTGCAAATAGAAAAGAGGCATTCAATTTTTATAAAAAATGTATTTGATCAATCAATCAATCAATCAATGTTTATTTATATAGCCCCAAATCACAAATGTCTCAAAGGACTGCACAAATCATTACGACTACAACAACCTCGGAAGAACCCACAAAAGGGCAAGGAAAACTCACTCCCAGTGGGCAGGGAGAATTCACATCCAGTGGGACGCCAGTGACAATGCTGACTGACTATGATAAAACCTTGGAGAGGACCTCAGGACACCGAAAGCAATGGATGTCGAGCGGGTCTAACATGATACTGTGAAAGTTCAATCCATGGTGGCTCCAACACAGCCGCGAGAGTTCAGTCCAAAGCGGATCCAAGACAGCAGCGAGAGTCCCGTCCACAGGAGACCATCTCAAGCGGAGGCGGATCAGCAGTGTAGAGATGTCCCCAATCGCCATTGAATTTTTTTAAAATTATTATTATTTGAAACTCGAGTTTGCATGTTACTATAAAGTTATATAAGGCTTGCGTGTTCAATATTCAATGCAAAACTTTTTTGGGTCCCTATTAAAAGGTTAATTTGTTCAACCTTGGCCCGCCGCGTTGTTCAGTTTTAAATGTTGGCCCACTCTGTATTTGACTTTGACACCCCTGGGGTGTATCGATATATTGCCCAGCCCTATCTGACGTTATCAAAGTAGCAACATTTTGACTTTGTCGTGCTCCCTCCCCCCCTCAGTTCCTACCCTCAGCAGCAGTTTGGCCAGCAAGTGACGCCAGGGCAGCAGCAATTTGGGCATCAAGGAAACCCGGGCCAATACGGGGGCATGATGATGAACGGCGGAGGAGGTGGTCACATGGCGCAGATGGCGGGGCAGATGGGCATGAATCCGATGGTGATGGGACGCATGATGGGACCCGATCAGGTAGGTGGACTATTTAAAAAAAAAAAAAAAGCCAAACTGGAGTCCATGTTGACTTTTCTCCCGTGCAATGCAGAAATATTGCTGAACTCCATGGCGGCCGGATTGACTCGCCTCATTGAACGCAGCAGGAGGACATACGTGGGTGTGCGTGACAACCGCCACACGGGGGCGCACTTTTCCTTTTGATGATGCCTTGGCAGTCTGGCCTCTTCAGAAGTGTCAGACGCAGTGCTGATGAAACTGAAAAAGTGAGAGACACGCTCACATCTTTGCAGTTAGATAGTCCTCTTCTAACAGGTGCGTGGACACGGTAGTCGGGCCGTACAGCGTCTCCGGGCTCAAGGTGCTCTCAGACTTGCGTGTTGGTGTTTGTGTGAGTGTGTGTGTGTGAAGCCTCCTTTGTGGAATGTACTACGAAACTGCATTGGAAATGTGCATTTCTTCTCATTCTTCGATGTCTCATGTTTCCTCGGCGTCTCGCTCCCGGGGGTGGTGCCGACAGTGAAGATGGTTGTAAGCGAGCCACTGGATTGTGACACTCAGATGAATGTCAATAAGCGGCAGCAACACAGTGTTTTGTTGGTCAAGGCTCGGCGGGCTAGCGTACGACTCAATTACTCCTTGACTGATTGCACTTTAAGAGAGGCCAACACGGAAAGGGTTGTGGCTAAAGAGGCCTTTACTCACGAATGAATCCATAGCAGCAGATATCAACACTTTATTTTCACATGTTTTCTCCAACACCCGTGGAGAAGTAGGGGGGGGATTATGGGGAAATGGGTCCGAGGTCTTTAAAGTGGGAACCAGTGGAAAAGTAGCAAGCACAGATTTTATCCAACACTCTTGTCGTCAGTCATTTAGTATAAGACTAGAAATTGATGGGGGGGGAAAGGATCATTTTGAAAACCAAACTGACGTATATTTATACAGATTGAAGAGGCGATTGCTTTATCAATCCATAGGAAATATTTTAAATCAGAAAGTTGAAGATATTTTGGTTACCTTACAAGCAAAAGTTTGAAAGAAGGGAAGTAGAAAACTGGCCAAGTTGATGTGTGTGTAATCTCACACTATAAAAGAAGTCAATTTCCAGCAATAATCCTTCCTCCTGGTTCTCATCTGTGTTGATGCATCATTTCTTTAAAGCGGCGGTACTGCAGTATTAGACACTGTGTCTTCTTTTGGAGACTTTTTCTTTTATTGTTCATAGAAATTGTAAATAGGCTTCAAATGTACTATATATAAATATATATATATGCTTTTGTAGGTCACATACTTTTTTTGCACAGATTGCAAGGCTTAATATTTAATAAGTGTAATTTTTCTTATACCATCATAGGTCATCTTTTATTTTCTTTGGAGAAAAAAGGGCCTGCTTTTATCCTTTTCTTTTTAAAAAAAAAGCAGTGTTTGTATAATTACTTCATGCTGCGATTTTTCTCCTTTTCAGAAAAAAAAAAAAAAAAAAGCACTTTTTAATTTTCCAATAACTTTTCTTTGTTTCATGGTCTTTGTTATAGAGGTGCTAGTGAACAAACACGTTCCTTTTAGAGTAATTTCTTCGAGGTGAAATGTATCCCAAAAGATTCAATACATGATTATTTAAGGCTTCACTTTACGCTCGGATGTCTCATTAATATTTCCTTAATGAAATTCCATTATTTCATGCCAATCTCACCTGGGGTTTACACTGTACTCTTTGGTATTAGCCTCAGAAAGTTTTTATCCTGTGGCTAACTTTTTAGATTAAAATGATTGATTAAAAACCCACTGGAAGCTACACGAGTCTGTTAAATATCACGTTAGTCTCTTTTAATGTGTAACTTGTTGGAATATTTTTACTGAGTTCCCGTGAAGCTTCTATCTACCTATGAAGACATGCTCAATCCAAAGAGTTTTATTTGGTTATGTCGTTCTGCACTGCTTAGAGACACTTCCTGTGCTAGATCGTACTCATGTGAGCTTTTACTGTTGCACCTATGATAAGCCTTTGAAAATGATTGCATATGTTGTAGCCGCTCCCGTAGAAGATAGAGTAGAGAGTACGAGTCCGGTTCTGCTGAGCTACTTTATATCGGATTGGTCTTTCTTTCTGGATTTCCGTTCTGTTCCGGCCAGAATTACAGTGCAGGTCCTTCACAAAAGATCGCTAGGACTTTCTTGATCCAAATTTTTCCCCCAGTCCAAATAAAAAATATTCAAACAATGCTTTGCTCTGAAAACGATAAACTCCTGTTCGTTCGGTCATGGTTGGAGCAGCAAAAAGAGAAATGACAGGATGTAAAATACTGTTCTTTTCTTACCCTGTTGTTGATGTTAATATTGTTGTAAATACAAATTTATATTTAAACTGCTTGTCTCTGCTGTCTTTTTCACCTGCAAAGTTGGTCAAAATGTCTGTTGTGCAGCAATCCAATCAGTGACGTGCGGTGAACTAAACACCAGGTGAGGCACACAATTTTTTTTTCTTTTTTCTTTACTTAAATTCATTTGTGCAGCTCTAGTCATTATTGATTTAGGTTGCACATTAGAATTACAGGAAAAAATAGGGAGTTATTTGCTTTTGTAAAAACATTATAATGATATTATGATATGATAAATGAGTCCAAAAACTATTTGATGAACTTCTTATTAAATACTTTTTGGTCCCATTTGCTTTTAACATAATAAATCAAGTATTGTGAGTGTATATTACCTTTATGTATTTGTATCTGAAGCAGCATTAGCTATCCTCCATGAAAACCTACTTTGTATGATCACATTCATATTGTCTTAAAGTCCAGTTTCGAGAAGTATTTCATCTTGGATACAGTATATAATCCTCCATAATGGCAGAAACATTCATTTAATTCAATTTCATTCCAAGAAATTAAACACTATTTTTGCATCTGACAAAAAAACAACCACAAACGCTGGCTTACTCTAATAAAAATGCCATGTGTGTTATAAATACAGTTAAAGAAAAAAATGCTGGCTTCTGCTGGTGAGACCTGTGTCTGCTAGCTTGAGCACCTCCACGTCTGCCAGTGTGGCGAGTCAGAGTACTGCTGAGGCATTGAACTGTAAGTTGACAATATATCGCCCCCTACCTTGAGGCAGAGGTACTTGCTGCCTCAAGACCTGCCTTTTCCACGTGGCAACAAGCATGCGCCCCCTCTCACACACACGCCCAATACACACTGTATGTAGCCGTGGAGGCACCGCCTGTGTCTGCCTCACTTGTCATCTGCTGCATTGTTTTGATCAGGAAACATGGAATTTCTACGATTTTGACCATGAAAATTATTAAAATATACAGGAACCACACCAAAATCACATAGAAAACATGAACCAAAGGAGAAATATTAAAACTTTTTTTTATTTTAATACTTAGTTTTGGAACATCTCATGGTCAAGCCACCTGCTGACAGGTGAGGCACTACCTCACTTGCCTCACCTGACAGCACCTCACTGAATCCAATATACTGTAGGTCAATACATCTACTGTTTGTGTTTTAGCTTTTCCTATGTTGTGTGTTAAGTATTTCCTGTTTTTGGTTCCTGTCAGCACTCTTATTTTGTCTGTTTCCTGTTTTTTTTCCCTGTGCGCTGTTTTCCCCTCAGTTGCGGTTGATTGGCACCTGGCCACACCTGGCGTCAATCAGCCCGCTCCTATTTTACCTGCTTTGTTCCTCCAGTCAGTGCTGGATTATTGTCGTTGCTACCTGTCGCTCTTGTCATTGCTACCTGGCGTGTCGTATCATATCGTGTCAATGCAGCGTTGCGGTAAGCTATATTTGATAGTGGTTTGTAGCTTATTGTCTTTTGTTCCCTGCTTCCAAGTTGGCTATCATTTTATAAGTACGACTTCTGTTTCTTCCTCGATACCTGCTAGCTTCCACGCGAGGCCTTTCTGTTTGTTATCCGCCCACGTGCTCGCTTTTTGTGTGTACCCTTTGTTTGTTTTTTTGTCTTAGTGTTTTAAATTAAATCATGTTTTCTCACTCCATGCCTGCCTCCTTCTCTGCATCTCGGGGTTCGTCACAAACCAACGCTGTCGGAGTTGGTTTGTGACGAACCCCAAGATGCACAGCAAAACTGCAGTCACCGTCTGTGACTGAACTTGTGATGTCTGGGTGGCATCGTGGCGTGTGTTTGCGTTCTCGTGGTGCAGCGGAGATGGAACACAGCGTTAAGGTAGGAATGATGATTTATTCCTAACTACAAAAACAAACTAATAACAGAAATACTGGCACATAGGTACTACAGACAAAAAAAACAGAACTAGCGTGGAAGCTAGAATGAACAGAAAGCGCTAGTATGTAAACTAGGGACAAGTAAACAAACAAGATAGCATGGGAGGTAATAGGGTGAAAAAAGATAGTTAGCACAATGCGGGAAGAGAGATGTCACTTGTTGCGTGTATCAAACTATAGTACGAGAACGAATGACAAACAAGGGCCGTCTTAAATAAGGAGATAATTAATCAAATCAGGTGCGTGACGACAAACAAGAAACAGGTGACACTAAATGAGTAACCACGACAACAGAAACCAAACAGGAAGTGCCACCGGGAACCAAAGATGTCGAATATAACAGGATCATAACAAAACAGAAACAAAACCAGAATATGACATAGTCCAAGACGTGGACCATGACAGAACTGTAAGAAACTGCAAAAGGAAATATGATTTAAATACAGAAAAGTAGACAAAAGATGTCATTAACCCCTAAACAAACAAACAACAGGTACCAATGGTCTAAAGAAAAGTAACCGTGGACTATGGATGAATGAATGAAAGTCATATTCAGTGAAGTGAAGTGAATTATATTTATATAGCACTTTTCTCTAGTGACTAAGCACTTTACATAGTGAAACCCAATATCTAAGTTACATTTAAACCAGTGTGGGTGGCACCGGGAGCAGGTGGGTAAAGTGTCTTGCCCAAGGACACAACGGCAGTGACTAGGATGGCGGAAGCGGGGATCGAACCTGGAACCCTCAAGTTGCTGGCACTGCCGCTCTACCAACCAAGCTATACCGCTCCCAGTCATGAATCGTGAATGAAGCAAAGTGATGACGCTGGAACTTTTGTTTGGCGTTCCAATGAAATTTATGAAGACAACTGCCTGAAGAAAAAAGTCATTGATGATATGGTGCTGTGTATTAGGTCATGGCACTAGGGAGATGGCTGTTATCACATTTTTAGTAGTTGACGTTGATATTTTGGACACTTTTCTTATTCCATCAATCAAAATGATGTTTGGGGATGATGCCTTAATTTTCAAGATGAAAATATGTCTTGTCATAGAGCAAACACTGTAAAAACTTTCCTTCAAGAAAGATGAATAAGGTCAGTGCCATGGCCTGCAATTTTGTAAACTTTTATTTCCGCAGGAAAGGTCCCATTGAGATCAAAAATCTACTTTTCCCAAGAGTCCTGCACGTTCATACACCAGTGTCGGCACTACTGGGAGCAATGTGGGGGAAATGTCTAGCCCATGCAGGACACAATGGCCGTCATTCGGATGGCGAAATCTGGAATTGAAGAAAAAGGTTTGTGACAACACTCCAACCCAAAACAATTAGAGAAAGTTGGAGTGACTGTTGTCACTCGTTAAGTCCCTGCCTCGGAGACTGCAATCTGTTATAAAAGCCAGAGGTGGTGCAACAAAGTACAAATACTGTTTTTGTTTTTCATGATTCTATATTGTTTTTCTTCGAATTGAATGATTCTGTATTTGTTTTCACTCTGCTTGATCTAAAAATGAAACTACCACAATTTATATTCTTGACTTATTTTAGTGTTTCTTCAAGCCAGAAAGTCGCCATT
This sequence comes from Nerophis ophidion, assembly GCF_033978795.1. NCBI lineage: Eukaryota > Metazoa > Chordata > Actinopteri > Syngnathiformes > Syngnathidae > Nerophis > Nerophis ophidion. Next base: position 64,183,625 of record NC_084616.1, read on the forward strand.
TAGTTTTGTATCCTGTCTACAAAATTAAACGACTGAATGAACATTCTCCAAGTCTGGTGATTCCATTAATATTTCCCAAGGGTTTTATGTGCGGCTTCACGGTGGCAGAGGGGTTAGTGCGTCTGCCTCACAATACGAAGTTCCTGCAGTCGTGGGTTCAAATCCATGCTCGGGATCTTTCTGTGTGGAGTTTGCATGTTCTCCCCGTGAATGCGTGGGTTCCCGCCGGGTACTCCGGCTTCCTCCCACTTCCAAAGACATGCGCCTGGGGATAGGTTGATTGGCAACACTAAATTGGCCCTAGTGTGTGAATGTGAGTGTGAATGTTGTCTGTCTATATGTGTAGGCCCTGCGATGAGGTGGGGACTTGTCCAGGGTGTACCCCGCCTTCCGCCCGATTGTAGCTGAGATAAGCGCCAGCGCCCCCGCGACCCCAAAAGGGAATAAACGGTAGAAAATGGATGGATGGATGGGTTTTATGTGCTTTGAGATTGGCGACCAGTCCATGGTGTACTTTCCCTGCCTATGGGTATTGTTTACATTCAATCTTATACTAGTACCAAATTGGTTCTTTAAAGACAGTGCTTGTTTTTAATTGGTGTCTAAATTTGTACTTGAAAAAATTAGTTTGCATGGAATTTTGTGACATATTCAAGTTTAGCGGACAATTTATTATTTGTTCATTTCAATTTAAATACTTCAGTTGTATACGGTACGTTAAATTACAACGTAATGCATTGGAAAAAAATAAGAAATCAAATGAACAACACATTCTCATAATTATTGGAATACAGAACAAGGAGAACATGCAGAACTTGACTGGCTCTTTGATTGTCATAATTCCAAGGGTTTGTGAATGCAACTTCACTCACAGCAATTGTTATTAGTGCAATTTGAGAACGAGCTGTCACTGTGTTGCTGTGGCTACTTGTTGGCTCTGTAGCACCATTGGTGTTAGAAGGGATGCTGATTTGGTGTGATAGGGATGCAGCATTTGATTATTTTGGTAATCGAATAACTAATCGATTAGTTTGTTCGATTAATCAAGGAGTCGGATAAAAAGCATTGCCTTCATGCATATTTAAAAGCCTACTGAAATGAGATTTTCTTATTTAAACGGGGATAGCAGGTCCATTCTATGTGTCATACTTGATCATTTCGCCATATTGCCATATTTTTGCTGAAAGGATTTAGTAGAGAACATCCACGATAAAGGTGCTGATAAAAAAGCCTTGCCTGTACCGGAAGTGGCAGACGATGACTTCACAAGGGTGAGGGCTCCTCACATCCTCACATTGTTTTTAATGGGAACCTCCAGCAGCAAGAGCTATTCGGAACGAGAAAACGACAATTCCCCCATTAATTTGCGCGAGGATGACGGATTTGTTGATGATGATAATGATAGTGAAGGACTACAAAAAAAAAAGCGGCGGCAGTGTGAGCGTTTCAGATGTAATTAGACACATTTACTAGGATGATTCTGGAAGATCCCTTATCTGCTTATTGTTTTAATAGTGTTTTAGTGAGATTTTAAAGTCATACCAGAGAAAAGCCGAGGAGCCAAGCTAACAGCTGCCGTTTTCGACACCTACTGCAGAAGGAGGAATAATCCAATGATGTCTCCGGTAAGAGATCTATCACAATTTTCCCATCCAAAAACATGCTGGTTGACGTAGAGCAGGGGCGCTCACACTTTTTCTGCAGGTGAGCTACTTTTCAATTGACCAAGTCGAGGAGATCTACCTCATTCCTATTTATAATTTATATTTATTTATTTATGAAAGAGACATTTTTGTTAACAAGTTAATGGTGTTTAATGATAATACAAGCATGTTTAACACACAAATATTCCTTTCTTTCATGAAGACAAGACTATAAGTTGGTGTATTTGATTCTGATGACTTGCATTGATTGGAATTAGACAGTGGTGCTGATAACGTCCGCATTTTCAAATGGAGTAAAAAAAAGTCCTCCTTTCTGTCCAATACCACATGAAAGTGGTTGGATTTGGCATCTCATTTGTCCAACTTGCATACTCGTTTTTAAACACTTTGTTACGAGAGTAGCATATGTGTGTGGCCCTTTAATGTCTGGCAGCAGGTGAGTGACGTCAGTGAGTGTGCGGGTGGGCAAGCAAGTGAGAAAGCGGTCGCTGAGGGCGGGGGAGAAATACATTGGCATCAAACTCCGTAGCTTGCTGGCTTGTGCACGCTAGCTTTCTGAGACTCTTATTTTGTTAGCACAGGCAGGATGAAACAGGTCTTTTATGGTGAAGACAGGAACTGTGCAGTCGGTCTTTAGAGTTTTGACAGTAGGTACGGAGTCTCTAGAAATAAAATGTGTTTCTCTGCGTCCGCCCTGTTAGTGATTTTTTTCTTAAATATGAGCTCGCAGCAGCCAGCGTCATCTCACAAGATCCTCGGGTGCCGAGAATGTCAAACAACTGACATAAGTGAAGTCTTGGTATGATTGATGATTGCTCATTTTTATGTATATTTTTTAATGCCGGGCCTGAGATCGACTGACACACCCTCCGAGATCGACCAGTCGATCGCGATTGACGTAATGCCCACCCCTGACGTAGAGAAACATGTTCGCTTGACCGCTCTGTGTTAAAAACAAAGAAACACCGGCTGTGTCTGGGTGCTAAAGACAGCTGCAATACACCACTTTCCACCAACAGCATTGTTCTTTATAGTCTCCATTATTAATTGGACAAATTGCAAAAGATTCAGCAACACAGATGTCCAGAATACTGTTTAATTGCGCGATGAAAAGAGACGAATTTTAGCCCCAAATGGTGGTGCACTAATATTTCCTGACAGTCCGTGACGTCACGCGCACGCGTCAACATTCCGTGACGTTTTAAACAAGAAATTCCACGGGAAATTTAAAATAGAAATTTAGTAAACTAAACCGGCCGTATTGGCATGTGTTGCAATGTTAATATTTCATCATTGATATATAAACTATCAGACTGCGTGGTCGGGAGTAGTGGGTTTCAGTAGGCCTTTAAGAAGAATAGTAAAAAAATTCTGTATGCGTTAACATTATTTTTCTTCTAATAAATGCATGTCATCAACATTGAAATTACACTTTTACTTGTGTGCTTTAAAGAAAATTAGAAAATTAAAATATCCGCTCTTCACTGCACGTGACAGCATTGCAGAAACTATGTCCCAGACACTCCATGCGCTCCGGATCTCATCAATTGTTATTAGTTACACTCTTTAAATAACTAATTAAAGCAATAGAATTTAAATCACAGTTTTTTCTTATCAAATTAATTGTTGCGGCCCAAATCGGCAATAAAGTAGAAAGAGTGTCAGACTGTATGCTTCTGTTGGGATGCTACATTTCCCACTTACATAATATCACTGCCAAGCACTTGTTTCAAGTTACTGGCCCTGCATACATTTAGCACCAAAATGAAGCACCAATAGCTGGATAGTTAACTTTCTTTTTTGGTGTAGTTGAAGTACCAGCAGAGTGGAAAAACAATTTCACTTTATGTGCTTAATTGTGTTTCATTGTATCCATTAAACCAAATCAATATTCCGCTCCAAACGTCTTTGGTAATTTCCGTAGATTGACGTCACTGGAGTAACACTTCTGCACTCTGACCATATCATCAGAATAGTCAAACTGGAAATATGCACAAAATTAGAGAGAGATGTGCTGTCTATCATTCACAATCACAAGACATGAACACGTATGTGTTTCTTATTTTTTTTTATACATTCAAAGTCGTAAATCAGGGGTGTCCAAATTGCGGCCCGCAGCTAATCGTTTACTGGCCCGCCACACATTCTGCAAAAATTGCAAAATTAATAGTATTGCAAAAATAAATAAATAAACATTTAAAAAAAGTGTAATGAGGTGAACTCTGATGAGGAAAAAGTGGCAATGTTGACACAAAGCTGCCATGCAGGCAGTTTTTTTTTTTTCCTTTTGTCTTTTTTTTCTTTTTTTTTTCCATTGCTCAAAAAAAAGGACAAAAAAATCATCTATGTTATGATTATTACTTAAAAATGATCACTTTAAAATGTTTTATGTGGAAAAAATATTGCATGTGTTATGTGGTTGCCATATAAAAACATCAAAGTTTTGACAAAAGGGCATAAAACAAACAAAATAATAGTTCAAACTTAAAATCGACAGATAAATCAGAAGTTGATTTTGAAATTTAAGTGTTAAAAGCGACCGGAATGAGAATCAGCACCTCCAAGTCCGAGTCCATGGTTCTCGCCCGGAAAAGGGTGGAGTGCCATCTCCGGGTTGGGGAGGAGACCCTGCCCCAAGTGGAGGAGTTCAAGTACCTAGGAGTCTTGTTCACGAGTGAGGGAAGAGTGGATCGTGAGATCGACAGGCGGATCGGTGCGGCGTCTTCAGTAATGCGGACGTTGTATCGATCCGTTGTGGTGAAGAAGGAGCTGAGCCGGAAGGCAAAGCTCTCAATTTACCGGTCGATCTACGTTCCCATCCTCACCTATGGTCATGAGCTTTGGGTCATGACCGAAAGGATAAGATCACGGGTACAAGCGGCCGAAATGAGTTTCCTCCGCCGGGTGGCGGGGCTCTCCCTTAGAGATAGGGTGAGAAGCTCTGCCATCCGGGAGGAGCTCAACGTAAAGCCGCTGCTCCTCCACATCGAGAGGAGCCAGATGAGGTGGTTCGGGCATCTGGTCAGGATGCCACCCGAACGCCTCCCTAGGGAGGTGTTTAGGGCACGTCCAGCTGGTAGGAGGCCACGGGGAAGACCCAGGACACGTTGGGAAGACTATGTCTCCCAGCTGGCCTGGGAACGCCTCGGGATACCCCGGGAAGAGCTAGAAGAAGTGGCTGGAGATAGGGAAGTCTGGGCTTCCCTGCTTAGGCTGCTGCCCCCGCGACCCGACCTCAGATAAGCGGAAGATGATGGATGGATGGATGGATGGATGGATGGATGGTGTTAAAAGTAAAAAATAATAATAATAATACAAATGCATCACTTTATGAGTGGGGAACCTTTTGGATCTCAAATATATTTAGTAGGATTTTATTGAACTTTTCACTGTGATTACTCAAAAATATTAAATAATTAAAATCAATGGTGTCCTGCATTATTGATCTTTGAGGGCTTTAATTGCTGAATAAAGGAACTCTCCTGAAGGAATCAATAAAGTACTATCTATCTATCTATCTATCTATCTATCTATCTATCTAAGTACTGCATATTTCAGTTTTACTATAAAAAACAAAGTTGTCTTTGACAGAAAAGGCATAAAACCTTTTTGTTTTACTTTATATCAACCTCAAGTTGATATAGAGATTTACTGTAAGCATTAAATAAAAAAATAATAATAATTTGACTTATTTTTAACATTGTAGTGACCCTCTGTGCTCCCCTGGAGCCTTAAGGATAAAAAAAAAAAAATCCATATATTTTGTTATAGTTTGAAAATGAAAAACATCAAAATGGCCCCTGTATGCTTAAATTTTTCTGTGTGCGGCCCTGTGCGGAAAAAAAGTTTGGATACCCCTGTCGTAAATATATAAATGAATAAATAGCCCGCTAACAATATATCCAATGGAGGCTCTCTATTTCACCCACAAAATCCTCTAAATAACCATCCAAAACCCACCTGAATATTAACCAAATATTTGCGATGTTGTTATTATAAGCAGCTAAGGCAGACAGACTATTTTTGGGGTTCGGATTGATAACACACACCTTAGTAGCTCTCTGCTGCTTTACTATTAGCTGGCCTTGATGTCCTGCTGCTCACACATCATTGCGTCTCGAGTAGTTATTCTAGTTTATAAACCATGCCTCTCATCTGGATATTAGGAGGATTTAGCCATAAATCTAGAAGTAGTTTATCTGTGACATTCAGTTTATACCCAAAGATGGAAACAAACAAACACAACCCAAGATGGTGTCTGCAGCGAGACTTTTCCTTGTTAACCCTTTTTGCGCATCATAATGAATTATTCATCTAAACGAGAAGATATGGACATCCAATCCATCATCATCACAGTGAGAGCAGACATTGCACAGCAAGATATTGTTTTATTGTGTTTGTTGTTAGTATTTCTTGTTTAGGACTTAGCAATTCTGCCATATGATGCTTAGTCTTTCACTAAAGCTATATCTGTTTAGCAGAGATTCTAAAACTTGTAGCTCATCCTCCTTATATTCAGGAGCAACAACTTAAGTTTATGGATCATAACTTTTTCCAAAGTATTCATTGTTGGCTCTCACAAAGTCTGCATGATTTGCATTGTTGTTGATGATGAAGGGATCTGTGGTTCCTACCTCTACTTCAGGCGATGACATGTCTGGCTTGCTCATTATCTGTCAAAATGGCTCGGGGAATCTCAGCGAGATTGATACGACTTTGATTTTATCTGTTTACTTGCAGGCCCTGCGATGAGGTGGCGACTTGTCCAGGGTGTACCCCGCCTTCCGCCCGATTGTAGCTGAGATAGGCGCCAGCGCCCCCCGTGACCCCGAAAGGGAATAAGCGGTAGAAAATGGATGGATGGATGTTTACTTGCAAACTTTGGAAGTCTTTCTATGTCAAACATCATATATGTATGATAATAGCTTCAATATAGAGGGAACTTGTTGTTCCACTCTACTGGTATTTTAATACCGTTTATGTTGGTGCTGTTATGGAACCAATTTTCTGTGGCCATTCCTAACCCTATGTTGCCAAAGTTCGCCTGCATGGGATTTTCCCCAGCTGCCCCATGATCGTATGAAGAACAAGTTCTATACAAAAAAAATGGATGAATGAATCCAACATTACCGATTACGAATTGGTAAATGGAGACAGAAGACATTTTTTTGTCATCCATATTTTGTTCAATATCAACTCTGCTTCCTGGGAATCAATCCTTTAAAGTTAAAAGACGACGTTAAAATATTACAGTGGTAGCTTACCATCGGTCAGTTCAAATGGTCTAAATCAGGGGTCTCAAACTCAATTTACCTGGGGGCCACTGGGTGCAGAAACTGGGTGAGGCTGGGCCGCAAGAAAATATTTCTTAGAAATCTAACATGCACTTTATAATATTTACCTTCTTTGAATGGCGTTCCCGCCCTAGCAACATACTCACCAACCCTCCCGATTTTTCCGGGAGACTCCCAAATTTCAGTGCACGTCCCGACAATCTCCCGGGGCAACCATTCTCCCTAATTTTTCCCGATTTTCGCCTGGCCAACAATATTTAGGGCGTGCCGTGATAGCACTGCCCTTCAATGTCCTCTACAACATGTCTTCGCGTCCGCCTTTACGTCATACAAACAGCGTGACGGGCGAGCCACATGTTGTATGAGGCTTCTGCAGACCCACGTGGGTCTGCAGAATGTGTTTGCCATTCTTGTTTGGTGTGGGTTCACAGTGTGCCGCATATTTGGAACAGTGTTAAAGTTGTTTATATGGCCACCCTCATTGTGACCTGTATGGCTGTTGACTAAGTATGCCTTGCATTCACATACGTCTATGTTCAAAAGCCAGATACAACATATGACCTGGCTGGCACGCTGTTTGCACAGGTTGTAGAGGGCGCTAAAGGTAGCGCCATTACGGCACCCTCTGAACGTTGGTGTTTGGGTAAGAGATCAACAGAAATTTGAGAGAAAGGATGCCCTGAAATTTAAGAGTCTCCCAGAAATATCGGGAGGGTTGGCAAGCATGACGCTGTCAAGCGCCATTAATATAAAACTTGCGGGCCGCACTAATATCAAATTTTCACATCAAGGTGAGGGCCGCAAAATAACGTCTCGCGGGCCGCATGTCTGAGACCCCTGGTCTAAATAAATAAATATACACTACTGATCTTTTAGAATCTTTTGGCCATGAAAAGTTTCAAGTGTGAGAAAGAGACGGTTAATCTAATCAGAGTATTAATGTAATGAGATGATGCCAGGATACTGAGAGTCCGTGTGAAGTGGGAAGTAAAGATTTGTGTGAAAGGAGCCTGAGTGTGAAGAACATCTGTCAGGCCAAATCTTTAGAAGAAACCAGCTGAGAAAGTTCTGCCTCTCAGACCGGCAGCTCAGCCGTCTGCAGCTTGGCTTTCATCTGTTTGTTTCCTGCATCTGCTCACCCCCAACATGGCCTATTGTCATGAATAAGTGCTTTTTATTTCCTACTGGTAATGACTTGGCGCCCACATGAGAAGATCTCACATTGGACTGTGGGCCACCGCTAGTCAGCCCAGTGAACCCACTTTAAAATCTACTTCTCGGTTTGTAATTCAGAGTGAAATACTCAAATTGTAATATACTAAAAGGTGCATTTTGTTAAGGCTTTGTGTCCTTTGAAGTTAAGACTGAATGTTTTATGCAGGTTTGTCATACCATAGAGCACAGGTGTCAAACTCAAGGCCCGGGTGCCAGATCTAGCCCGCCACACCATTTTAAACGGCCTGCAAAAGCCTGAAAATAATATGTATCAATAAAATACCGAATCTTTCCAACTGAATGTAGTCATTCTTCCATTTTGACAGAAAAAAAATATGTACTCCATGCAATCGCATGTTTTTTAAACTTATATACCATTTAATAACGCAACAAATACATGATCACATATTTAAAACATTTTTTGTTCAACTCTGAGGTACTGTTTTCCAATGTACAGTAATACACCCTACAATATACAATTGCTTTTACGGTTAAAAAAAACCTGGCAGCTCTGTTACCAGAATTTTACTGTGAAAAAGCTATTTTCAGGAAAAAAAAACAACAGCATTTTATTTTTCTTTTACTAGAATATGCTATGAAAAAAAAAAATGTACATTTTACGATAAAAGCATGTGACGGAGTTGCTAGTTTTTTACCGTAAAATCTAGATTTTTCTTTTTGCTTGTACTTATTTTTTTATTCGAATAATCAAATGTGTTGCCCTGCGATGAGATGGTGACTTGTCCAGGGTGTAAACCGCGTTACGCCTGATTTTAACTGAGATAGGCACCAGCGCCCTCCGCAACCCCAAAGGGAATAAGCGGTAGGAAAGGGATGGATAGATGGATGGATAATCAAATGCACAGGAAACTGTGTAAGGGACAGCGTGGCGCAGTGGCAGAGTGGCCGTGCGCTACCCGAGGGGTCCCTGGTTCAATCCCCACCAAGTACCAACCTCGTCACGGCCGCTGTGTCCCGAGCAAGACACTTCACCCTTGCTCCTGATGGGTGCTGGTTAGCGCCTTGCATGGCAGCTCCCTCCATCAGTGTGTGAATGTGTGAGTACCTTGAAGGTAGAAAAGCGCTATACAAGTACAACCCATTTATCATTTATTTATTTATTTATAATAATATCATTTACTGTTAGGAGTGACCCTCTGATGTCAATCATAACTGCGATGTGACCCTCACTGAAAACTACTTTGACATGACGCCCATGCCTTACAGGCCTTGAAAATTACAAGCAAATAAATATGCCACAATGGACAATGAGTATTATTGTCAGAAGAAATATCATTTTCTGTATCTTAACCAGAAACGTCAACTCAATAACTCTTTTGTCCATCATCTTTCATTCTGTTTTGTTGAAAGGCGCAAGATCTATTCTTTAAAAAAAAACAAAAACAGTTGAGGTGTTTTTTGGGGCGGTAGGGGGTGTCTATGTGATCATTGCAGTAAAATATAATGTTATGATATATTAAATAAAAAAAATGCCCAGCACAAGTTCAATTTATCTTCAGACTGCATGTAAGCGATTGGTTTTGCTGTTTCCTGCTAACTTTGGGCATTCCCGCCATCACGCCATGTAGTTGTGGCATAGTGAAGATGTTAACATGTTGGGTGTTTGGTTTTGTTGGCAAAGTGGATTTTAATATCAGAGGTTTCATTCCCATGACCTCGTCAATCTGTGACTGTGTGACGTGTGCATAAGAGTGTGTATTTTGTGATCAAGGGCAGAAATTAGTCATGTCCTAACCCCAAACGTCTTAAATCGAAATTTCGTCATCAAAGACAATGAATGCAGACATCTTACTCGGGCCGAACAACAATTATCATTCAATTTAGTTTGTAATTTAGAAAACATTATTTTTTTTAATCTTTTAAACCACTAATGGTGACATGCACTAACTAGGGTTTTCTCTGAATTTTTGGTTTAAAAATATAATTTTGAACTGCCGACATACCCTAACTTTAAGTTCGTACTTGTATCCATCCATCCATCCATTTTTTATATGACCTCTGCACTGTCAAAGGGCTGTTTGCAGTGGTAAAGCTGCTGTCTTAAGAGGGTGCTCGCGTTCAAAGTGGTAACAAGCATTAACCCTTACCATGAATTGATTAACGTGGACCCCGACTTAAACAAGTTGAAAAACTTATTCGGGTGTTACCATTTAGTGGTCAATTGTACGGAACTGTGCAATCTACTCATAAAAGTTGTAATCAATCGATCAAAAACCCTCTTTCTGGTGCAACCATGTAACAAAATGTAAACAATATTTTACAAAGGCGTATGATTTTAATCAAAGATTCAACAGGAATATTTCAACCACCAAAACATTTGTTTTGATTGAATTTTTCCCATAGCGTAGGGGTGTCAAACTCAAATACAGAGTGGGCCAAAATTTAAAACTGAACAAAGCCACGGGCCAAGGGTGAACAAATTAACCTTTTAATAGGGACCCCAAAAAGTTTTGCATTGAATATTGAACAAGCAAGGCTTATATAACTTTATAGTGACATGCAAAAATTTAGTTTGAAATAATAATGATAATAATAATAATAAAAAAATATCAATGGTATATCAAATACAGTGTCTCAAAGTGCTGCACAAACCACTACGACGTCCTCGGTAGGCCCACATAAGGGCAAGGAAAACTCACATCCAGTGGGACATCAGTGACAATAATGACCCAGTGGGACGTCGGTGACAATGATGACTATGAGAACCTTGGAGAGGAGGAAAGCAATGGATGTCGAGCGGGTCTAACATGATACTGTGAAAGTTCAATCCATAATGGATCCAACACAGTCGCGAGAGTCCAGTCCAAAGCGGATCCAACACAGCAGCGAGAGTCCCGTTCACAGCGGAGCCAGCAGGAAACCATCCCAAGCGGAGGCGGATCAGCAGCGCAGAGATGTCCCCAGCCGATACACAGGCGAGCAGTACATGGCCACCGGATCGGACCGGACTCCCTCCACAAAGGAGAGTGGGACATAGAAGAAAAAGAAAAGAAACGGCAGATCAACTGGTCTAAAAAGGGAGTCTATTTAAAGGCTAGAGTATACAAATGAGTTTTAAGGTGAGACTTAAATGCTTCTACTGAGGTGGCATCTCGAACTGTTACCGGGAGGGCATTCCAGAGTACTGGAGCCCGAAATGAAAAAGCTCTACAGCCCGCAGACTTTTTTTGGGTTTTGGGAATCACTAATAAGCCGGAGTCCTTTGAACGCAGATTTCTTGCCGGGACATATGGTACAATACAATCGGCAAGATAGGATGGAGCTAGACCGTGTAGTATTTTATATATAAGTAGTAAAACCTTAAAGTCAAAATTTATTGTGACCAATCAGTGCATCGTTATCTGATGACACGATTCAACTTTCCCGGTCATGCTTGCTCGCTTTGTGTCTGTTTTGCCGTAAATGTAACTTAATTAAAGCGATTGATAATGAGTAACTTTGATGGAATCAGTGATCGTGTAGTGCTCTCGCCTACTGGGCGAAAAAAAAAGAGACGCTGTCCTGATAAATCTGAGCGGTCCATGACAGCAAGCTCGACAAAGGTCGACAGTACAGTGGGGAAAATCCTATTCTCTTTTCTGTGTACATATGTACAGGATACGTGTATAGGGCAGCACGGTGGGACAGGGGTTAGTGCATGTGCCTCACAATACGAAGGTCCTGAGTAGTCCTGAGTTCAATCCCGGGCTCGGGATCTTTCTGTGTGGAGTTTGCATGTTCTCCCTGTGACTGCATGGGTTCCCTCCGGGTGCTCCGGCTTCCTCCCACCACCAAAAACCTGCACCTGGGGATAGGTTGATTGGCAACACTAAATTGAATGTGAGTGTGAATGTTGTCTGTCTATCTGTGTTGGCCCTGTGATGAGGTAGCGACTTGTCCAGGGTGTACCCCGCCTTTCGCCCGAATGCAGCTGAGATAGCCTCCAGCATCCCCCGCGACCCCAAAAAGGAACAAGCGGTAGGAAATGGATGGATGGACGTGTGTAGCCACTACTCTCTCGAACAACAAACTGAATTGTGGGTTATCTCTGCTGATGTTGTCTCATAATGCAGCTGTCAAGGTATACAGATGTCATTATGCAGCGATCAATGTAAACCCGCAAAAAGGTGTTTGTTTCGATGAAATTGATTTATTACAGTGATTGAATAAGCGTTCCTCTGAAATAACTGATATGTTTTCATTCATTTTTAGGCGAGGTTAGCACCATCTGAATTAGTCTTTTTTGCCAAGAAATATTTAGTTACTCGTTTTTGCTGCAAAATTTGTACAAAATGATCAACATTTTAGTTTTGTTTTTTGCCTATGTGCATCCTTCAAATTGAGACTATCAATTTGGACTTTAGAAATGTTTCAATTGCAACCCACATCATTAGGATGTAGGTTACATTAATTTACTGAGGTGGCCCAAATTGTCTCATAAAGGATGTAAGTGGAAAATAACGCTTTAACATCCCAAATATGTGAATTTTAAAGGACTCCAAATGATAAACTATTACAACCGAGGGTCTGGTAAGATGTGGTGCAAACTCGGCAGGTATAGGAACTCGAGAGAGAATTTTTTAAAGTCAACAGGGTTGCCTCGTTCAAACATGATCACCGTCAAAAGCTCTCTTTTCCCCACCAGTCACAACTAGTTTTTGTCCTACACAATAATAGCGCTATGTGTCACATCTGCTTGATTGTGCTAAGAAAATAATGATCTCCAAAAAAATGGATACGCTTAGTTAAATGTTGATTAACTTCCTATCAATTACAGTAGTCAGACGTGGCAAGCTTTAATGTGCATGGTAGTCTCTAATGAAAATGACCATGTTGTTTTTGTTTTGTGGAGGGCCCCAATGACTAGGTTTGCTTTGGGCCCCCAAATCTCTGAATACAATATCACATCACGTTGCATGCTGCAGAGAGTTTTTTTTGGGGGGGGTTTTTATATTATTATTTTTTTAGTATTAATACACACCTGAAAAGTCCATCCTTTGGGGTTGCGGGGGGAGCTGGAGCCTTGAAAAAAAAAAACAATTGAAAGTTATGGCAAGCAGAAAGGTTTTTGTTCATTTCAACAATTTTTTCAAAATTACACATTGAGGCTACAAAATGTATTTTATCCACAAACTAATTTGGTTGATTAATCAATTACTAAAGTAATCAACAGCTGCAGCCCAATACAGGGCTTCAGATTCGTAGCTAAAGTATCCCACAATGCATTAACAGCCGCCCTATTGGAAAGCTAAAGTCATTTTTCACGATAGCACTACATGTAATATTTCTGAACTATTTTGTGGAAAATAACATTGCACCGATGTTGATTTGATGGAGAAATACTGTGATTCATTGGCTAAGGAGTCCCTTTGTCAATATAAAGAGAAACAAGCCGTATCAGGATGTAAGGATCTGTACCAGAACGACAAGTTTGACTGTAACAGAAACCGCGGCATCTTCCCCGATTTTTTCCTACCCGGACTTAGTGAATTACCTAGTTTTTCAACCAAGTCCCTTTTACACATTAAAGGACTTTCAAAATGATAAATCCTTGACAAATTTGTTTGTGGGTGGTTTTGTGGCTTTTATGTTTATCTGTATAAACTTAGTGGACATTGTGTTGTCAAGGCTAAAGTCATGCACTTGCAGAAATGATCCGGCCCAAGTTTGATACCTTGTTTAATCACAGATAATCATCTCAGCACACTGACTATAAGGCAGGATTGGGAGAATGTTGTTTTCATGTCGCTTCACTTGGGTTTTATGTGGAGGCCACAATCCGGATGGGCGAAGTATGAGCACAGTATCCATTATCAATACAACTACTATCAAAGTTCTTCAACCAAGCACATCACGTTAATGCAAAGTGAGGCTATTTTTTTTTTTTTTGCTTCATGTTTACTAATAACATTTTCATTATTACCTGAGATGAAATGATCCAAACAAACACAAAGTTATTGATAGCATGTCACATCTGATTGGTTGATTGCAGCAATCTATTTGCCTGTCTTCCCTGTTCACTTGTCTTTTCTGTCGCTTTTGTCTGTCCAGACATACGCTCAGGAATGCGATAAAAGCTGTTTTTTTTCTTCCACTACGATTTTGGCAGTTGACAATAGCACACGTCGTCGGGATTATAAGTATCACTAGATACAATGAGCGTGTTTCAAAACAAAGGCTACTGACGTAGCCACCGGCATTGCATTCTAGGAAATGTAGAAAAATCTGAAGCTTTCAATTAGTTGTATTCTGTTACGTGACTTCTTCCAAAAAGTGAAAACAAAGCAGTGGCCAACCAAGCCAAGATGACATTTATGTAGCCAGCAGCGTGCAAATTCTCTGAGTACACAAGGGGCCTAAATCTTCCTGCAAAACGCAGTTAGGAGCAAAAAAAAAATTCGAACTATGCAATTGTTTAGATCTCTATAATTAATCAAAAAAAAGACTTGTCAAGGGATTTCAAGGATTATCGGTCAGTGTAGAATAGAACGGTGGAATGCATTGGTGGTTCAGTGGTAGAATGCTCACCTGCCACGCGGGTTCGATTCCCGGCCAATGCACAGAAGCTTTTACCATGAATTGATTAACTTGGACCCCGACTTAAACAAGTTGAAAAACTTATTCGGGTGTTACCATTTAGTGGTCAATTGTACGGAATATGTACTGAACTGTGCAATCTACTAATAAAAGTATCAATCAATCAATCGAAAGTTCCCAGACATATTAAACTATCTTGTGCTCCAGACATCATTCTTTATGACAAAACAAATAAAAACTTGGAAAAGCATGGAGGTCTACAACTTATTTGTGTATGGCTGGGTCAAGCAAATTGCTATCAAGACTCTCCCAGATAAATATGAATTGTTGTTTCAGGTAAGTTTGCATTTCATGATTAAACTTTGCGAGACCTGTCCACGTAAACAAATTAGCACCCGACATCTGACACCTGTGACTGCATCTCCATTTAATAAACTAACAATTATTGAATAATCCCCATATTTGATTTTTGTCCTGTTGTCATATGTACTCTAAAACCTTTGTGTACAAAATAAACAAGAGGGGAGACATGAAAGTACCTTTCTTGACGAACGTATCATTGACAGTGACTTTCTGGTTTCTGTTTGTTAAAAAATAAAATACAAACAATATTAAAAATTACTTCAGTACGAAGTACTTTCAAACCCGTTACCTCCCTGCTTGGCACTCAGCATCAAGAGTTGGAATTGGGGGTTAAATCACCAAAACTATTCCCGAGCGCGGCCTCTGCTGCTACTCACTGATCTCCTCAGCTCCCAGGGGGTGGAACAAGGGGATGGGTCAAATGCAGACTCTGCTCCCTTAGACTAGAGTGCGTGCCACTGTTTTTGTCATCTTTTGTAAACTATTGCACTCTTCCACTCTTGATTACCTCTCGAGGAACTCTGAAGAACGGTTGAAACTTTTTGCAATTTGAATGGTTCGCACAGCTGAAAACAACGCAAGCAGAGGGCATTTTCTTCGAGCATGGCTAAATGCTGCTTATTTCCCATTGAGAACAGACGCTAGCATGCCCGCCATGCATATTTTATGAGCCCGGCGTTATGTCATGTAAATCCATCGATCCATCCATCCATTGTCCTGTTCGGGGTCGTGGGAAGGTTCTGGAGCCTATCTCAGCTGCATTCGGGTGGTAGGCGGGGTACACCCTGGACAAGTCGCCACCTCATCACAGGGCCAACACATATAGACAGACAACATTCACACACTAGGGCCAATTTAGTGTTGCCAATCAACCTATCCAAGCAATAGTTATTGCTCTTTGACACTGGAAAAAAGAAAAATATGTTTCAAATATTGTTTTCTGTTTCAAGATGAAATTCAAATCGTTTTTCAACTCCCGTTTATAAAAGGAAAACTCAATGACCAAAACATACACCGACCAGCTAGCATTCTTATATTTTTGGTTTTCAGTCAGGCACATAGATCAGTGGTTCTCAACCTTTTTTCAGTGATGTACTCCTTGTCAACTTGCCAACCCCTGACCTACAAAGATACACAGAATTGCTGATGTGACATCTAGTGGACACATGCCTCGTGTGGTGTAGACTACTGTTGGGTTTTGCATGGTGGAATGAATGTATGTATGTATGTGTATGCTTGCTTTAGTACTATTATCTTGTGTTTATCATACAGCGTTGTTGTTGCTTTGTTTTTGTTTTTTGTTGTTGTGCTTGCTACCATGTTTCATCTTTCCATGTATATACTGTACTCTGGACCCCCTGTCAAAAGCTTCTTCTAGCTTATTTGGGGGACCCTTTCACGCACCAACATCTTTAAATGATGACATTCATCATTACCTACTCATTGGCCTAGTGGTTAGAGGGTCCGCCCTGAGATCGGTAGGTCATGAGTTCAAATCCCGGCCGAGTCATACCAAAGACTCTAAAATTGGGACCCATTACCTCCCTGCTTGGAACTCAGCATCAAGCGTTGGAATTGGGGGTTATATCACCATAAATGGTTCCCGGGCACGGCACCGCTGCTGCCCACTGCTCCCCTCACCTCCAGGGGGTGATGGGTCAAATGCAGAAAATAATTTTGCCACATCTAGTATGTGTGTGACAATCATTGGTACTTTAACTTTAACTTTACATCCACCACTATTGTAATTGTTATATGGTATTGTGAATGAACTTGAACTAGTAGTAGTAAAACACATTTACAACAGCCGTTTCTTTCATTCAAAAATTCCGGCTCATTTTTATATTTAGCAAACTCATCCCCAGGGCCGGATAAAACCTGTTCGCGGCCCGTACGTTTGACACCCCTGCTTTAATTAATGGAGGGTCTTTTTTTTATGACGACAGCTCGACCCTGGAACGGTTTATTTCTGTTGCAATGATCCGCATGCTTTTAAAAGCCTACTGAAACCCACTACTACCGACCATGCAGTCTGATAGTTTATATATCAATGATAAAATATTAACATTGCAACACATGCCAATACGGCCTTTTTAGTTTACTAAATTGCAATTTTAAATTTCCCGCGAAGTGTCCTGTTGAAAACGTCGCGGAATGCTGACGTGTACGCGTGACGTCACGGACTGTTAGGAAATATTCGCGCTGCGCACACACACAGCTAAAAGTCGTCTGCTTTAACCGCATAATTATACAGTATTCTGGACATCTGTGTTGCTGAATCTTTTGCAATTTGTTCAATTAATAATGGGGAAGTCAAAGTAGAAAGATGGAGTTGGGAAGCTTTAGCCTTTATTCACACAAACACACAGTGATTCCTTGTTTCAAATTCCCGGAGGTGAAACTTTACTGTGGATCAGAGCGGTCAAGCGAACATGGATCACGGCCAAATGACAACCAGCAGTTTTCGGTGAAAAAATTTTGGTAAAAAGTCGCCACTTACCGGAGATCAGCTGAGCTTGTGCCGTCCGTACAGCTGCCGTCGACTTCCATCAGACACTGGCGTCAAGACAGCCGTGGATACACCCTTCCGACTATCAGGTGCTATTAAACTCACTAAAACACTAGCAACACAATAGAAAGTGTCTAAAAACATCTGAATACGTCCAAATGCAATCGCGTTTTGTTTTTTTTTGTTTGTTTGTTTTCTAGTCCGTCGCTATCAATATGCTCAAACACAAATCTTTCATCCTCGCTCGAATTAATAGGGAAATTGTCATTTTCTCGGTCCGAAGAGCTCTTTTTGTTGAAGGCTCCCATTAAAAACAATGTGAGGATGTGAGTTGCCATTAACGGGTGACGTCATCGTCTGCGACTTCCGGTAAAGGCAGGGCTTTTCTGTTAGCGACCAAAAGTTGCGAACTTTATCGTGGATGTTCTTTACTAAATCCTTTTAGCAAAAATATGGCAATATCGCGAAATGATCAAGTATGACACATAGAATGCACCTGCTATCCCCGTTTAATTAAGAAAATCTCATTTCAGTAGGTCTTTAAAAGGCTCATTTGGAAGAAGCAGATGGCTGGGTCTTGCTGGGGAGGTCGACAGACGAGGAGAGACGCGGAACTACCAAACATTTGGAGTGAATTTGGCGGCGGCGAGAGTATCTAAATCTGTTTTGGCGGTTGAGCATAAGCTGTTTTGTGACTGGATCGAGATGGAAGGGGATAGTGACGGGATGTATGAGGATAGTATGGAAATGGATAGGACTAGAGGGGAGAGAGGAAAGAAGGGGAGAGGAGGGAGTGAAGGAAAGGCGAGTACTAAAAGAGTGCATGAAGACGATGAAGAGGTTGATAAGAGGAAAAGGGTTATGATGGATGAATATAAGATAATTTATACATTTAAATCAAACCAAGATATGAATGACATTAGTTTGATGACTCTGGTTAAGGGATTAAAGAAGGACATTGGAGAGGTGGAGATAGCGAAGGTGCTCAGGGACGGACGGCTGTTGATTAAATGCAAAAATGGAGAGCAAAAGAACAAAGCAATGCGATTGCAAAAACTGTGCAACAAAATAATAAAGGAAAAAATCGAAGTGGGAGAACGGAAGGGGGCAAGAGGAGTCGTGACAGGAATCCCAAGAGGAGAAAATTTAGATGATCTGAAAAGAGAAATAAAAGGAGGAACTGTCACTACGATGAAAAGATTGATGGCATTTAGGAATGGTGAAAAGACTGAGAGCGAATCCGTCCTAGTGCAATTTGCAGAGGAGGTCCTACCAGAGAGAATCATGATTGGGTATCTAAGCTTCTATGTTAGAGCTTACGTGCCACCCCCAGTACGTTGTTTCAAGTGCCAACGCTATGGGCACATAGCTAGTGTGTGTCATGCTAAAATGAGATGTGGAAGGTGTGGAGGGGAGCATGAATATGGACAATGTGGAGAAAATGAACAGGTCAAGTGTTGTAATTGTGGCGGGAATCACACAGCAGCGTATGGGGGCTGCATCATAAGAAAACAGGCAACAGAAGTACAGCAAATCAGAGTTGAACGAAATATTACTTATGCAGAGGCAGTTAAAATAAGAAATCAAGAAAGTGCAGAACAGGACAGAAGTGAAAATAGTTCAAGAAATAAAAAACAAGAGGCAGCAAATACAGGAATTTCCATGGATAAACTAGTTGTATTCCTGGCTTATGTAATAAATTGTACAGAACAGGCTAGAAACAAGACTGAGAAAATCAAAATAATTGTCAAAGCAGCAGCAAAGTTTTTAAATTTAAAAGAATTATCCTGGGAACAGGTGCAAGGTGAGCTACAGAGAGTAGACGAGACCGAGTCATGTTACCACAATCCAACGCCATGTTAATTGTTCAGTGGAATGCCAGAAGTCTGATAGCAAACGGACAGGAATTAAAGGGATATATTAATAATATGAAAAATAAACCACATATAATATGTATTCAAGAAACATGGCTGAAGCCAAAATTAAACTTTATAATAAAAGGATATATAACGATACGTAAAGATAGGAATGATGGGCAAGGAGGAGGATGTGCCATATTTATTAAGGAAGATATGCATTATTCAATATTAAAAGTAAAACAAGAACTAGAGATAGTAGGAGTAGAAGTATGGAATAATAAAGAAAGATACAAAGTACTAAACTTCTATAATCCATGCAAGAAATTAGAAATTCACCAACTAGAAACAATAATGGAGCACTGGAGTGGCAATATTATTTGGTGTGGTGACTTTAATGCACATAGCACAATGTGGGGTGAAAGGGATGACTGGAATGGGGATACATTGGAAGCACTTTTGGAGGAAAAAGAACTGGTGTGTGTGAATGATGGGTCGGGAACAAGGTTAGATGTTGTCACGGGTAAAGAAACAGCAATAGATTTAACACTAGTGTCACAAGGGTTAGCAGGAAAGGTGGAGTGGGAAGTAAATAAATACAGCACAATGGGAAGTGATCACTATCCAATCGTCATTCACATAAACATAAATCATAGGACAGAAAGCACTAGGATAGAAGGAAGATGGAAGTATAATCATGGTGACTGGGAGAAATTTAGGGAAATTACCGACATAACTTTAAAGGAAGTAGATATAAATCAAGATATTGAACAATTAAATACAGATATTACAAAGTGCATAATAGAAGCAGCCGAACAGAGCATACCAAGGAATAGTATAGGGAGAAGAAGGAAGATAGTGCCGTGGTGGACACAAGAGTGCACAGATGCAATACAAGAACGGAATAGAGCATTTAGAATATTGAGAAGAACACATAATTTCCAAGACATGATCCAGTATAAAAGGCATCAAGCTAGAGTAAGGTATGTTATTAAAAAAACAAGAAAACACCATTGGAGAACTTTTTGTGAAACACTAAATAGAACTACTCCTTTAAGCCAGGTGTGGGGAATGATCAAGAGAATGTCAGGGCTCAGAAAAGAACATAAAAATCATGTGATGAAAGATGGAATGCGGAGTGTGGTAGGAAATAAAGAAAAAGCAGAACTTTTAGCAAAAACCTTTGTTAAAGTGCACAGTAATGATAATTTGAAAAATGTAGAAAAACAAAAGAGAGAAGAAACAATTAGTGTAAATATTGAGGAAATGAAGGAAGACAACGATAATAGTTTTATCAACACTGTGGATATGACATTTTCTTTGGATGAAATGGTTCGAATTTTAAAAAAAGTTAAAAATACGACGGCAGGGAAAGACCTGGTGAGTTATCAAATGATCAAAAATTTAGGTAGCATCGGCAAAGAAGTGGTCTTGAAATTATATAATAGGATATATGAAGAAGGAAAATTACCAGATGAGTGGAAAACAGCTGTAATAATTCCAATATGCAAGCCAGGGAAAGATCCGGAAGAGGCAGGAAATTATAGGCCGATTGCATTGACCTCAAATTTGGGCAAAGTAATGGAAAAAATGATTAATAAAAGATTAATATATTATTTAGAGTCAAAAGAAATTATAAAAAACTACCAAAGTGGTTTTCGCAAAGCAAGAAGCACAAATGACCCAGCAGTGCAGCTGGAAGAGGAAATTAGAAAGGGACAAATAAATAAAGAAAGTATAATTGCGGTATTTTTTGACATAGAGAAAGCGTATGATATGTTGTGGAAACAGGGGTTGCTGATGAAACTAAATAGGATTGGGATTAGAGGAAGAATGTACAGATGGATAAAAGACTTTTTAACAAGTAGAACATTATTAGTAAAGATAGAAAATGAATATAGTAGAGAATACAAAGTGGAAAATGGGACCCCACAAGGGAGTATAATAAGTCCAGTACTATTTTCCATCATGATAAATGAAGTTTTTAGTGAAGTGGAAGGGTTAGTGGAGGTGGCATTGTTTGCTGATGATGGAGTGATGTGGAAGAGAGGTAGAAATACAAATTATATAGAAAAGAAGATTCAAAAAGCGGTAAATAATGTTCAAGACTGGGGGACGGCTTGGGGTTTAAGATTCTCTGTTGGAAAGACAAAAGTCATACATTTTACGAAGAGGAAAATACAAAACAAGCTCCAAATAAAACTCTATGGAGAAAACATAGAAGAGGTACAAGTTTTTAAATATTTAGGAATATGGTTTGATAAAAATATTAACTGGTCAACCCACATCAGCAAGATAATGGAGAAAAGTAAAAAGGTGTTAAATATAATGAGGGCTTTGAGGGGTAAAGATTGGGGGGCTGATAGGTTAACATTGAAAACAATATATATCACTTTAATTCGGTCTGTTATCGACTACGGATGCATTATTTATCGATCTGCTTCAAAAACTCTACTTGAGAAAATAGACCGGATCCAGTCGCAGGCGTTAAGATTATGTTGTGGAGCTACTAAATCTACTCCAGTGGCAGCATTACAAGTAGAAATGAATGAAAAACCTTTGGACATGAGGAGAGATCAACTCTCAGCAGTTTATTGGGCAAACTTAAAAGGATCCAAGCAAGGACATCCAACCCGTCAAGTGCTAATAAATTGCCAAGAAAAAGGGAAGAAAAAAATGAATAGTTTTGGGTGGATAATAGGAGATATATGTAAAAAAACACAAATTGACAATATTAAAGTGAGCCCTACAGTACCAATTCCTGCAATACCACCGTGGATGTATGACAACCCAAAGGTAGACATGCAGTTACTGAAGAATAGACATTTAAATAGTTATCAAATAGAACAACGGATTGAGGAAATGTTTTTTGATAATATTATGATATACACAGATGCATCAAAAACTATAAATAGTAAAGTAGGAGCTGCTGCAGTTATCCCACAGAGAAATATAGTGTTGAATAAAAGAATTAGTGATAAACTATCTGTTTTTACGGGGGAATTGGTAGCAATTTATATGGCAGTTAACTGGATAGAGGAAAACAAAGCTAGGAAAGTAGTCGTGTGCTCGGACTCCAGCAGTGCATTGACGAGCATAAAAAACATAACATCAGAAACAAGACTAGATATAGTTTATGAAATAGTTCAGGCAATCTACAGAATAAATAAAGCGGGAGGTGTGGTAACATTTCTCTGGGTTCCTGCTCATGTAGGAGTTGAGGGAAATGAGTTAGCTGATAGATACGCAAAACAAGCAACCACTAAAACAGAAGTAAACATGGAGATTAAGCACAGTAAAGAAGAAGTGAAGAGCATAATTAAGATAGAACACAATAAAAAGTGGCAGGATAATTGGAATAAGGAAACAAAAGGTAGAGAGTTTTACAAAGTCCAGAGGAAAGTAGGTGTAATGAGAGGAGGGGGTAGAAATAGGAAGGAAGAAGACATTATGACTAGAATGAGATTAGGGCATACATATCTAAATAGTTCACTAAAATTGATAGGCAAACATACTACAGGGCTGTGTGATTTTTGCCACCAGATAGAAAATGTTGACCATGTCTTAATACAATGTAGGAAATATAATAGAGAAAGAGAAATACTGGAAAATAAGTTAGCAAAAGAAAATATTAGGTTAGAAGTGGGAGATATATTAGGATTGCATTCAGAAAACATAGGATATAAAGCAATATACACATATTTAAAAAACACTGGGTTAAGTAAAAGAATATAGAGTAGGGATCCACCTCGGTCCACACTCCATTACAGTAGGTGGCGGTAATGCACACCAGAAGGTTGCTTGCCAACCGCCATAAAAACAAAAGAAGAAGAAGAAGAAGCAGATGGCTGGTGTGGAGCAGGAGGTGTAATTAGCATGAAGGAGACGCACGGCTCGTCTATTGGACAGCAAGTGCACAAAGACACGCCTCACAAGCTTCAATGTTTGGTCCTTTTTGACGGAACTGAAGGCAGGAGAGGATTGGACTCTCGCCATCTCACTTGTCATCCAAAAGCCGTGTCATGCTACATGTTTATTAGCCATGGCTACTTCACTGTAGCGTCTGCTTGTCGGCGAGTGTCCCGTCCCGCCCAACTCCGGGTTTTCATTTTCAATTTCTCTTGCTTTCTTCTTTATTCCACACTCATGACTTCGCCGCTCTTCTTGAGTCAGCTGCTCGGTGTTCCTTTAGAAATAATGGAGCCAAACACCGCGGAAAAAGACACAACTTACACCAAGATTTTTGTCGGCGGGTTACCTTATCACACCGACGACGCCTCACTCCGGAAATATTTCCAGACTTTCGGGGACATCGACGAGGCGGTTGTGATCACCGATAAACACACGGGAAAGTCCAGAGGATACGGCTTTGTAAGTCCACCTTTTGTCTAAAAGCTAGTTTATCTGAGATAGAATATATTTTGTCCTAAATCAATCTATTTTTTTCCCTTTTGTGTGTGCTCGTGCTAGTCACGTGGTCGTGGAAAGAGGAGCAGGTTATTTAAATAAGTGTGTCATTCGTCATCTGCACTCCTGTGTTAAACTGAGCTTTAGTGCTGCATTTGGCCAGTTATTTTCAACCTTGATTTGAGCCAAGGCACATTTTTTTACGTTGATAAATTCCTGACGCACACTACCAGCAGAAATCCTTAAAAAACGAAACTCAGTTGACACTGCGATGAGGGGCGACTTGTCCGGGGTGTACACCGCCTTCCGCCCGATTGTAGCTGAGATAGCCACCAGCGCCCCCTGTGACGTCAAAGGGTATAAGTGGATGGATGGAACTCCATCCATCCATTTCCTACCGCTTATTCCCTTTTTGTGGTCGCTGGGGCGCGGGCGCCTATCTCAGCTACAATCGGGCGGAAGGCGGGATTACACCCTGGACAAGTCGCCACCTCATCGCAGGGATGGAACTCAGTTGACAGTAAAAAGTCGTTGTCGCGATTGTTGGATATGACTTTAAACCAGGGGTGTCAAACGTAAGGCCCGCGGGCCAGATCAGTTTGCCAAGTACAACAATGAGCCAAAATGTTTTAAAGGCCTACTGAAACCCACTACTACCCACCACGCAGTCTGATAGTTTATATATCAATGATGAAATATTAACATTGCAACACATGCCAATACGGCCTTTTTAGTTTACTAAATTACAATTTTAAATTTTCGTCTTCGAAACGTCGTGTAATGATGACGCGTACGCAAGACGTCACAGGTTTTTAGGAAGTATGAGCGCTGTGCACACACACAGCTAAATGTCGTCTGCTTTAACGGCAGAATTATACAGTTTTTTGGACATCTGTGTTGCTGAATCTTTTGCAATTTGTTCAATTTATATTGGAGAAGTCACAATAGAAAGATGGGGTTGGGAATCTTTAGTCTTTAGCCACACAAACAAACAGTGATTCCTTGTTTAAAATTCCTGGAGGTGAAACTTACCTATGGGTCAAGCGAACATGGATCCCGACCACATGTCAACAATCAGGTTTTGGTGAGAATATTGTTGTTAAAAAGTCAGTTCTTACCAGAGAAAAGCTGAGCTTGTGCCGTCAATAGCTGCTGACAACCCTGAGACACTGACAAACTTCACACAGAAAGATCCCGAGCCCGGGATTGAACCCAGGACTACTCAGGACCTTCGTATTGTGAGGCAGACGCACTAACCCCTCTTCCACCGTTCTGTTCATATTCCGTATAATTGACCACTAAATGGTAACACCTGAATACGTTTTTCAACTTATTTAAGTCGGGGTCCACGTTAATCAATTCATGGTAGTCCAACATCTACAAAGCAATTAGCTACCGGCTGCCACCTACTGATATGGAAGAGTATTACATGATTATTTTGCCGAGCTCTAGACAGCACCGACACTCAACAGCAACACATCATTTGCAGACTATAATTACTGGTTTGCAAAAAATATTTTCAACCAAAATATGTGAAATTAGATCGTCTCACACGAAGCACCACACTGTATCTCGTGGCACACTGGTACACAGCGCATTAGGGGATAGATGTCTCTTTTTATACATTAAATGAAAATCAAATGAAATTTTAATGTCATGTTAGCAGACAAACAGCAGGACTTAAGGAACAACCATACAACCCCTGCAGGGAAGTCCACAACACATATGCTGATTAAACAGCTTGTGTTTGAAGCAGCTTTTCTCATTAAAAACTGAAAGTAGAAATAATTTGGCATAAAGTCAAATTGCAACCATCCTAAAACATTTGTAGGCAATTCCTTAAGTAACATCTTAGTAATAATAATAATAATAACAATAATAATAATACAAACCCCGTTTTCATATGAGTTGGGAAATTGTGTTGGATGTAAATATGAACGGAATACAAGGATTTGCAAATCCTTTTCAACCCATACTCAGTTGAATGCACTACAAAGACAAGATATTTGATGTTCAAACTCATAAAAAAAAATTGTTTTTGCAAATAATAATTAACTTAGAATTTCATGGCTGCAACACGTGCCAAAGTAGTTGGGAAAGGGCATGTTCACCGCTGTGTTACATCAACTTTTCTTTTAACAACACTCAATAAACGTTTGGGAACTGAGGAAACTAATTGTTGAAGCTTTGAAAGTGGAATTCTTTCCCATTCTTGTTTTATGTAGAGCTTTAGTCGTTCAACAGTCCGGGGTCTCCGCTGTCGTATTTTACGCTTCATAATGCGGCACACATTTTCGATGGGAGACAGGCCTGGACTGCAGGCGGGCCAGGAAAATACCCGCACTGTTTTAAATCCAAACCACGCTGATGTAACATGTGGCTTTGCATTGTCTTGCTGAAATAAGCAGGGGCGTCTATGATAACGTTGCTTGGATGACAACATATGTTGCTCCAAAACCTGTATGGACCATTCAGCATTAATGGTGCCTTCACAGATGTGTAAGTTACCCATGCCTTGGGCACCCTTACCATCGCAGATGATGGCTTTTGAACTTCGCGCCTATAACAATCCGGATGGTTATTTTCCTCTTTGTTCCGGAGGACACCACATCCACAGTTTCCAAATATAATTTGAAATGTGGACTCGTCAGACCACAGAACATCTTTCCACTTTGCATCAGTCCATCTTAGATGAGCTCGGGCCCAGCGAAGCCAGTGGCGTTCCTTGGTGTTGTTGATAAATGGGTTTTGCTTTGTATAGCAGAGTTTTAACTTGCACTTACAGATGTAGCAACCAACTGTAGTTACTGACAGTGGTTTTATGAAGCGTTTCTGAGCCCATGTGGCGATATCCTTTACACGCTGAGGTCGATTTTTGATGCAGTACTGCCTGAGTTATCAATGGTCTGTAATATCATTGCTTACGTGCAGTGATGTCTCCAGATTCTCTGAACCTTTTGATGATTTTACAGACCGTAGATGGTAAAATCCCTAAATTCCTTGCAATAACTCGTTGAGAAATGTTCTAAAGCTGTTCGACAATTTGCTTACAAATTGGTGATCCTCGCCCCATCCTTGTTTGTGAATTACTTAGCATTTCATGGAAGCTAC